>NC_136005.1:9660003-9842503 GCF_048128805.1 Centroberyx gerrardi
TGTACCGCTTCACACTACACAAGTCTGGTCACACTGGGCTTGACAAAATCAAACACGTTTGAAAAAATCCTGTCGGGCTCTGACTGGTCTGGAGGGCCAAAGTCTCTACTCTAGAGTCTGTTCACACTACAGGATAATCTGACTGACCACCTGTCAGCCCTGGGCGCACTAGAGGATTATTGGGCCAATTAACCCCATAACTGGACATCCCAACAATTAGAAGGGTAAACTCCAAACAGATTATCTGGTAGTATGAAGGGTTTACAGATTCAATCTCAACCTTATATTAATGATAATAATGCACATCTAGTGTGCAGCCCATGTTGACCAGGTCTCCTTAGCCATGGCTGTACCCAAATTCGCTTTTTGTGTTTTTTTTCAGTGCATATTAATGCATGTTGCATTCATGTGCATATTAATAAGCATTAATTAATGTGGGATGGCATGAGTTCCTGCAAGATTACAGCTCCTGACGTTTTTGATGTTTTTTCAGGAGCCTATTCACGACTGAGAGAGAAAAAAATCTGTGATATCTGTTGTTATGTGTGATCCAATGCTATTTCAAAATCGGTTGGGATTTTAAAAGTCTTTTAGTGTGTCCCCAACCTCATCCTGACGGTCAGGATGGCCCAGTCGGGCTGATATGATATGATATGCTATGATATGATAGGATATGATAGGATAGGATATGATATGATATGATATGATATGATATGATATGATATGATATGATATGAGCTGGTGGGCAGCCTGCCTGGGCTGAATGGCTTGGGGAGTGTGAGGAGGAGAGCAGGGAAAGTACCATTGAGCAGCGGTGAATGGAGACTCCTGTAGTACAGAGAGCTTGACCTGCTCTCAGCTGGACCCATAGCTGAGATTAACCCTGCGATAGAGAGAATGGGGCCTCCTATCACAGATAATCATCGCTTAGAGCTAGACACTGCTGAGTCGAATGACCCCACGGCTAAAGCCTTGTTATCGCTTAGTCATTCACACCTAGCCGTATAAATACAGCGGACTCTGGCGGATCAGTGTATGTGCATATTTTCATTCCAGTACAGCTCAAACACAAGCCACTGGTTACAAGTAATTCAATAGTGAAATAACAAAAGTTAGTCACTATTATATACTATTACACTGTCACTATTATACTCACAATTACAACTTAATTATAATTTTAGAATATACAATTTCTGATTAAATTAATATCAGCATTCTGATAAAATCATATTGGTTCAAAATGTTTTGGGCTGGACGATAAATATACACTCAAACCTTTTTATCTTGATTGGGAGATCGATTTTTTTTTCTCATTTTAATTCGATTGTTTGTGTCTTGTCACCCTGTAAAGCACTTTGTGACAAACCTTTTGTTTTGTACGTTTTGTTCAAAATGTCCTGCATATCAATTTTATTTTACCTTATTTAAAATCTAACCTCCTTGCTTTCTAGCGCAGTTTCTAAACACACCAGAAAATCACCAATAAATTTAATTTTCACAAACCAAAAGACTAACTAGCTTTTCCTCGGCTCCCAGGAGCATAGCCTCTGAGTGTTTATGTATAACACAGAATCATTAGCCACAAGTGTATGTCTAACGCCGCCTCGTTAGCTAATCAAACCGGGGACTCAGACATGGAGGAGAGACGTCTCATTAGGCAGGAGAAGAGGCCATGAGATGAGAGAAGAGTCATCTTGGGGATTGCCTTACACTGTTGTGCAGCTATCTCTTTCTCTCTGTGCTGCGAGTGATCAGGAGCCTCATTTATAGAAGTCTCTCGTGCGCAAATTTGCTCAAGGCCAAAGTTGTGATTCATAAACACACTCAAATCTGCGCCAAAGTGATTTATAAAAACACTGTCTTAATTAACATCCAAATGTTCTCCAACACTACAAACACAGACGAAGCTAAAAACCAGTTCAATATCACTGACCAAGTAGGAATTGTGTTTTTTAATTATATTCACTAAAACGATCATATGATGAAATTGGCTGATATTGAGGAATGTAGAAATATTGTTATGTTGTTTGTTAATGTTTGTGTGTGAATGGAAAACCAGTAACAGCTTGATGGAGTATGACAGGGGTTCAGCTGTGATATGGGTATGGATTTGAAAGAGCTGGTGCACATTCATGGCCCAATGTTTTATCCACTTGTGTGCCAAAGCATAAAAGTACAGTCACATAATGGAAGGGCTCAAGTGTTTTCCTGTAGATGTTACATTAGTCATAACAGTTTTTTCCCCCAAGAGTAGTTGTACACAGGAACAAAAACACAAGGTTATTTTTGGGTGCAACAAGTAGTATTGATTGCTACGTCACTTAGACCCGAGAGAGCAGAGTTTTGCTGCATCCAGCTACACCCAGAGTTTTGCTACAGCTAAGACAACTGTCTATTTACTGTCCATTTACTGTTCATTGTGTTAAAAGTAAATGTTATGCAGGATGTTTGTGCTGCGTGTGGTAGTTTCATAGTCGCCAGGTGCTATAATGATGAGGACATATATAAGAAACAGCAAGTCTCAGGCCATTTCCTACTAAACATTAACTCGTGTCCCGAGCTCTTTGCTTTTACCACCCGGCTTTAAAGGCACTAAATTCCTTCTCTCTCTCTGTCACTCCCTCCTCACGTTTTCCCTCTCTCTCTCCCCTGTCCTCCCTCTTTCAGACCTCCTCTCGCCAACTCGTCTTTCATTTCGCCATTTCTCCTCTCTCCCTCTCCCCTCGCTCTCTCTTTCCCTCAATCCCATTCTTCATCTCCTTCATCCCTCTCTCCCTCTTTCTTCCCACTGTCTTCCCTTCTATCCTATTCCCTCCTCCCATACAGTGTAGTAATGAGGTCAAGCAGGTGGCCTCCACACACACACACACACACACACACACTCACACTCAAACATACACACACATTGCCATGAGGTGAAGTGTCATATTTCACACCTTATCAGACTTTGACACTGTATACAACAGCTATCTACAGCTACTGCACAATACAATGCCAAGCCCGGTTGCCAGAAAACCCTTGTCATCATTACCAACCATCATCATCATCACTATCATCATTACCATCACCTTCATCATCATTATCACCATGATCATCGTCACCAATACCTTTACCAACTAAACCAAAATGACATTTAGTTATCCACTGCTGTATCCATGGACAATTTCAGATGCATACTCTTTGATGGGATTTCCAGTTTTTTGGCGTACATTTTTTTAGCGTTTGCTGCTGAAAGGCAAGTCAGGTGATATCATTCATATTTGAGAAGCTAAAAATTTAATTTCATGTCAAAAATGTCGAATTTGGCAAAGCATGTCCAGAATTGGCCACCGGTCATGTAATAATGTGATGTGATATTTCATTGATCCCATTAGGAAATTCTCTTTTCACTTAGCCAGCTCCACATGGAGGTCAGAGGTGCAGAACAGAACAGAACAGAACAGCGCCCCCTGGAGCTGGTAAGGAGTCAGTGTCTTGCTCAATGACACTTCAGCAGGGGGGG
Source organism: Centroberyx gerrardi (assembly GCF_048128805.1). Classification (NCBI taxonomy): domain Eukaryota; kingdom Metazoa; phylum Chordata; class Actinopteri; order Beryciformes; family Berycidae; genus Centroberyx; species Centroberyx gerrardi. The sequence goes on from NC_136005.1 coordinate 9,663,506, forward strand.
GATGCTTGAGCCTGGGTCTTCCAATTGACTCTACTCCTCCATCCTGCTGCCCCACTACCTCTAAACTGCGCTCTAAGCTTGTCTGACGATGTGTTTATGCCCTGATCTGATCCTTTGGGTGTCATTTCCATGTGTCCACCTGTCTCCTTTCCTTCTGAGGGACAATAATCCTGACCTGCAGATCAGGCCCGTGTGGAATGGAATGAAGAGCATCCGATGTGACGGCTGTGGAGTCATCTGTCCCTGTCCCTGTCTCTCTCTCCTCTCTCTCTTTCTCTCTCTCTCTCTCTCTCCCTCTCTCTCTCTCTCTCTCTGATTTACTACCTCGATGGCCTTTATAATGACCTAGACCAGCTAGCAATTCTAGGCAGGCAGAGGTCTGAACGATCACGTCTGACTCGAGGGATCCATGGGAATCTGTCCAACTCCAGAGGCAGTTTCCCTCTGAGTGAAAATATTATGCCATGAGTTTTTATGATTCAATGATTCAAGGTTACATTTTCTCCCTGCGTGCATTTGAGCCTGGCTAGTTTTATGATGGTGCAAACTGCTGAGTGATGTAGAGTAGGACAATTCAGGGCAGGGGAGAGAGAGAGAGAGAGAGAGAGAAAGAGAAGGAGAGAGAGAGAGAGAGAGAGAGACCAATACAGAGAGGCAAAGATAGAAGACAGAAACAGGGAAAGAAGCAAGAAAGGCACAGAGACAGGGACAGTAGCTATGCTTCCATACAAAAGTCCTTGAACTGTTTACACAAACTTTTGAAATGATGCAAAATAGGCTTCCTGAACCTCAGAAAACAAACATCCACGAGAAAAACACCACAACCTTTCAGGAATTGATTAGTATTGGGCAAATTTTGTTGTTCTTTAGTGTCAGGCAATGTTGGTCATATTTTGTGCTTTCATCCCAAAGACAAAAACAAAGACATGCAATATTCTAATACACCAACTAATGGCCATGCAACCGCCATGGTTGCTTAGGTATGGGAGAGACGGCGGGTATGACATTTCTGGGAGGTACAGAGGACAGATATTTTACAGACAACATTTCAGAATGTCCAAAGCCACTTTTGAACTACTGTGCGATTCGTCTGGCCAATCATGCCAAGCCTGCGTCATTATTTATTTGACAAATGTGTTTCCGTCGCTAGAGAGAGACACAGACAAAGAGAAAGAGAGAGCTGGAGAGAGAGACAGGCAGAGAAAGACAGGCACAGAGATAGAGAAAGTGAGGGACAGAGAGTGAGAGACAGACAGAGAGAGAGAGAGAGAGAGTTGGGGAGGGGGTTGATATTTGTGAAGGGGAACATGAAGTGGCAGACTGAATATTCAGTGTCAGGGTTGGGTTGGGTTTCCAACTTCAGCGTTGTCAACACTTTCACTCCTCTGCCTGGCTCTGCGTCGCTCTGCGGCCCACCATGCTTTGGGCAGGATGGGGTTCGCCCTCAGAACAGGAGCTGGCGTCACCCCTCGTGCCAAAACCACTCCGACTTTACAACACATGGAACCTGCGAACACGACACCGGCGCTCGGTGGAAAACAGCATGCAGGACCAATTCTGTCACGGCCTGGCCCATCTGAAATGAATGTTCTCACTCCACATCGCTTGATCTTGTTGATCCGTCCCCTGCTCCCGCCAGGTTTGGATTTCCCCCTCACAAACACATTCTGCCACACATGCCCCTCTGGATCAAAGCCTAATAGATTACAGTTTTATAACAATGCCTCACTTTTGACTGTGTTTAGCTTACGTACCATATGTATATTTGACAGTGATTTCCGTTTGAGAGACAGAGCGAGAAGGAAAGGAATTGGAAGATCAAAGAGGGAAGTGGAGAGCAAAAGAGCGATTGAAAGGGAAGGAGCTGGGTGGGAAGATATGAAAAAAGTATTTCTGAGAGTAATGCAGAAAGGACGGAGAACATGTGTGCTTGTTTAATGGCGGTGTGGGAAGTGGAGAGGAGTGTAGTACCAGGGTAAGAGGGTAGGGTCTGTGGCTGCTTGTGTTTAGGTTTTGCAGCGTCTGATGACAGCTCGCTGTTCTTGAACGTTGCTGGATGCTGCCCACACTGCTGCTATAGCCTGTTCACAGGAATTACCAACGACGAGCCAGACGGCAGGAAAATGAACACTGCATGTTACAGTAACACTGACTGACTGACAGGATGGATGGATGGATGGATGGATGGATGGACGAATGGGAGTATGACTGACTGACTGACTGAATGAATGAATAAATGAGTAAAGGAGTAAGTGTGTCAGTCAATCAATCAATCAATCAATCAATCAATCAACCAATCAATCAATCAATCAATCAGCCAATCAAATCAATCAATCACTTTATATTCCACGGAACAAAAGCCTATAGCACTTAAATGATTCTCTTTACTAAACAGCATCATCCCGCCCTCCTGAAATGAATCTAGCTGAAGGGTCTGTGTTAAGTTAGCCACTTAAGCTTTCATTGCGCAATACCTTTTTTATTAAGCCTGGATATTTTACGGTCAAGAGGAATGAATTATATTGGCTAAATGCAGTCTGTTGTTTTAGGACCCGTGCGGCTACTCGATTAGAGTAGTCATTTTGGTCTACACCTCATTCTGCAGCCCATAAAGAGAAAAACCTCAGAGAATGTGCATGTGTAAGCTCTGTGTGGAATAACAATGACCCAAGAATAGACGCAGTAGTCTGAGGGAAAGAAAACTGATTGAAAAACGGGAATAAAAAAGGATCAAACAGCTTTAAGGGAAATATGAGATGCTTTTGATTATTCCCACAGGTGGATACTTAGCATACTGAGCTCTCTTTCTTTCCCTTTCTCTCTCTAACTCTCTCTCATGCACACATGCACGCACACACACACACACACACACACACACACACACAGGTCTATCTTGCTGACCACCCAGCCAGTGCCCCCTGGCCCCCACCTCTCACCTCGCTCAGGGGCGCTATAGCTGAGAAAAACTACACCGTTCACTTCCTTTCCCTCCCTCCCTCCTTCCTTTCCACCCTCCCTACCTAGCTCCTTTCTCCCTCCCTCCCTCTCTCCCTCCCTCCCTCTCTCACTGCTCCCATTCATGTTGTAACAACTCGTAAAGGAAGGAGACTTTGACCCCCTCAGTAAAAAGCTCCCCATCTCCTTCATTCAGCTGCTGTGTGTAGGAGGGTTAGGCAAACTCAGACTCTACTGGAGAAGATGGCCGTCTGTTGTCAACCTGTTTAATGTTCCATTGCAAATGTTCCACCTACAGCTGCACAAAGTCGTTTTAGTAAAATAAACTGCTGACTTGCATCATAACCATTTGCAAATGCTTATTTCATTACCCATCCAGAAATGATCTTTTGAAGCAAAATAAACCAACAGTAAATCTTGAAGATGATTCTTTTTATTGTAAATAAGGTGGGAGGGTAAGACCAATAAAGCCAAACATTTACTTTCCTGCTTCCAACAGTGTTCCAGGGATCGAGTTTTACTGTTATAATCCTTTATTTATTCAGCGCTAAGCTGTATCATAAACTTTTTTGACATTTCAGAGGTTCAAATTTCCTTGCTAAAGCGCAGGGCAGCTTTATGGATTTGATTATCAAGCAATAAATCGTCTTTTTTTTTTTTTTCAAAGATACATTCTAGGATATAACATTATAACAGGAACTAAGGACAAATTAAGGTAAGATGTGAGTGACTGCAGAAACTCCCACAACTGCATACCTTTTTGTTTTAATTGCACTTTTTGAGCATCACCCTATTTGTTTTGGGTGGTGCTATCATCATACCCCAGAGTCTCCTTTTAACCATTCTAGTGGAAAATAAAGATTGAGTAACCCAGGCAATCACAGTTGAATGCACACTGAATAAGTACAGAGGTATACACTGCAACATGATGGATGCTGCGTGATACTGTATAGTCCCTTGGTGTAAACTCACTCCTAAGTTGGAATACCCCTGCTTCGCCATTTGAACTGGATCTTTTTCGAGCGGTGCATTGGATAAGACAGTGTGTATTCATCTTACGTCGTTGTGGTGCGCTGGTGAGCGGAGAATTTGTGCTTCGGCCTGGAACGAAGGAAGTGCCAAACCCTAAGTGCCTGCCATCAGTTACGTATACACAGAGAAAACATTTGGTGAGGCACATCCACTTTCAGCCACGACTCTGCATCAAAATTCCCACAATTTTGCAAGAGCTCCCAAAGGCCCATCCAGTCCATCCCTCCAGGGTGACATAGTATGTAGGGAAACCACGACCTCTGACCTTCCTGGAGGGAGGGGGGGAGAGAAAAGAGTATCTCTCCTTCAGGCATCAATAAAGTATCGCATTATTATTAAACATCCTGGTGGATCTGTAAACCATGTAGTCTCATGCATACAATGTACTCATGCAGGTTAGAAATATGACTCAAGGCTTTTGTTGTCGTATCCCCTCTTTATCAGTTTATGTACAGTGTGTGTGTGTGGAATGTCATGGTGCATCGTATATTTTAACTATCTCTGAGGCGTGTCACCTTCAAATGAATTTGCCTTGGAGACAATATAGTCTAACTTGACCTTGACCTCTCTCTTATCTTTCCTGTCACTCTATCACATGTGTAGTAGAGATGCTTTTAAAATGATCGTTACAGAAATGTGTCCCTCTGAGCAAGAGTGACGTGTTTCAGCTCCTGCTGCAGTAAACCAGAGGCTCACTGATGTTTGTGTTGCACCAACTTAGAAAGACCTTCAGGGTTGAAGTGCCACAATATTTAGCTGTTTGAATTGTAAGGATGCTTCTCTATCCCTCTCTACTTTTTCTATTTTTTTCCTGCCACTCATTGGAACCAATTGACAATAATTAAGTAATTCAATTTCCACCACAGATTCAATACATCTCTACAACTTGTCTGCCATCTGTATTCTATATGATATATGTGTCCGTTACCATTCAGCTCATACCTCTCTGACTCACACACACACACACACACACATGCACACACACACACACGTGTTTATAAAGGCACACATGTGTATGCACACATGTACACATAGACATGCATGTGCACTTACCCACGCACCCACACACACAGATAAACTCACACAACCACCCACTCACACACACACACACACACACACACACACACACACACATTCAAGTTGGAACAGTGAAGGAAAGGTGTTGTCATGGTTATGACCATGAGCTAGCCATGCTCTCCACTGAATAGAGGGGGTGATGATGGCTCTGTCTTTAATGGTTCTTCCTGAAGAACTATAGGAAATCCACAACACTGTTATTGTATCAATAGCTATACTATCAACAATCAGATGTACAAGTCATGGCCAGTGGTTCATTCTTATGACATGGACTCGCAGTAAGACACACTAAGCTGTGGGAGCAGGACCTCTGTCCACCCAGGCTGAAGTTGATAATGCTGCTTTTCTCAACACCCACCACATGCCTTTGTTGGACCAACTGGAGGCATAACATGCATCATCTGCCTTTTGTTACAGCTACTGTTTGCAGCATTCAATTCATTTGTTTCATTCATTGCAAAGATGAGCCTCTGCACCTTTCATTTAGTGATACAGATGGACGGACAGGCAGTCAGAAAGACCAGTAAGGAGATAATTAGTAAGGTAGGGGGTCAGGAAGGGAGTCAAGAAACAGCAGGACAGACAGACCAACACACACCAGCCAGCTGATGGCAGGCAGTAAGACAGAGTGGGTGGACAGACAGAGAGGCATACAAAAAATGTGGAGAAGGAAGTAACAGGGGTGGAAAGAATACCAAAATATCCAACTCAAGTAGAAGTAAGCTACAGATATTTTCCTGAAATTTTACTTAAATAGATTTTACTGGTGTAAAACAATTACTGAGGTAAAAGTTTAAAATGTGCCCAAGTTACTGAGTTACTTTTAAAAACAGACATTTTTACATAAGATCTTGAAATGGGATGTTTTTAGGTGAGTTATATGCTCTGTTGAGAGCGTTCCCATCCGCATTGTTCAATAATGTTACTACTTTGATTGCTAGTAGCTGTGCAACTAGCTAGCAAGGCTACCAAACTAGCTTGACAACAACAAGGCTAACACAAACCAATAGTAGCTGTGGCTGGATTTATGGTTTTTTGGCTAATGTTAACAAAGCTACTATAATGGAGTATTTTGAGCACTTAACATTACAGTTGGTTAACTTGGTTAACTTAGTTTCCTCCACATGCTTGCACAGATTTTATGCAAAAATGTATAGTTGGCCAATTTCTGATGCAATGCTCATGGAGAGGCCACAAAGTTTGTGCTCTGTAGTGGATGAGATGTAGGGAAGTACAATTCAGTCAAAACATAAGCAAAAGTGAAATTACTGACTTAAAAAAAAACTTTTAAAAAAAAAAGTACAATTACACAAAAAAAGCTACTACAGAGTATGCAATTTGTTACTTCCAGCCTTGGAAGGCAAGCAAAGCAACTGAGAGAGAGAGAGAGAGAGAGAGAGACAAACACTCAGTTAGGCAGGCAGAGAGACAGACAGACAGGCCAGGCAGTCACTTAGTCAGTCAGACAGGCTGGCAGAGAGACAGACAAACAGAAAAACATGCATGCAGAGAGTCAGGCAGACAAGACAAGTCAGGCAGTCATTTAGTGAGGCAGGCAGAGCCATATGTGTGAGCAGTAGCAGGGGAACCAAATAGAGGTCAGAGGTCATGTAGGATTTGGGTTTCCTGCTCCTAGACCCCAGTGGAGCTCAGTCTCTCCTTCCCCCCAAAAAACACATCATGTCAGCCTGGCTCTGTTCTGCTCTGCATCCTCTACTAACACACCTGTGTTCCTCTGTTTCCCTTAATTACTGAATAGCGCTGCTACGGAGCCTTGAAGAGTTTTATTTTTATTGGCTTCAGTGGAGAGTGTAACACGGAATACAGAATGTAATGATGAGGATGGGGATGAAGAATCTATGATAGAGGAAAATGATCTTCTTCTGTGGTTGTTGCTGTTGTAGTTCTTCTTCTTCCTCTTCTGCTTCTTGTCCTTTTCCTCCTATTTTTTCATCCTTATTTCCTCTGCTTGGTGATCATGTTACAGTGTTCAGTGTTGAGTTTCCACAGACGAGACAGTAGTTACATTCCTCCATTCTCTCTCTCTCTCTCTCTCTCTCTCTCTCTCTCTCTCTCTGTCTCTCTCTTTCTCTCTGTCTCCACTGCTGCCCAGCCACACACAAGCAAGCATCTGTGGAAAGGCATGTAAAATGTGAGCATCTGTCTACTGTGTGTGTGTGTGTGTGTGTGTGTGTGTGTGTGTGTGTGTGTGTGTGTGTGTGTGCGTGTGTGTGTGTGTGTATGTGTGTGTGCAGCTTGCTTGCATAACTATATTTATGTGTATAGGCATAGCTTTGACTGTACGTTACTCATCTATGTTCATGCATGCATGTATTTCCATGCATGCATCTGTTTGTGTGCTACTCATGTGTTTGTATGCATGCATGTGTGTTTTTGTATATGTGTAGTGTATGTGTTTGTGTGTGTGTGTGTGTGTGTGTGTGTGTGTAGTGCGGGGGCAGTGGGCTCCCACTGCAGAGCTCTTTATAAACACATCAGTTGGGCTGACAGCGCGCAGCGGGAGGCGGAGAGAGCCTTGAGACGGCCCGGGACAGAGGCCTCATAAAAAATCACTTCTAATTTATTTCCCCCCAAATTGGAAAGTGCACGCTCACACCTGACTAAATCATCACGCGTCAACTGGAGACGGCCCCCCACTGCACGCTGACGAAACCCGATCCCAGTTTTGCCGCGCTGGCCCAAGCCGGGCCCGGCAGAGAAAACACAGCGTCATGCCGCATACACACTCCTTAATGGCTTCTGCAGATGTGCTGCTCCCGATAGCACCCTCCCCGCCACCCAACACCCCCCCACCCCACACACCCCCACCCCACCCCATACTCGATCTGGCCCCCGCTAGCCAACGGGGCTTTATCAAATTTGTCATTTCACCCCGCTTTTTTTTTTCGGTGGTTCGCGTGGCCTCCACATGCCCTCTCGCTCCTTCCCTCCACCTCACCCTCCTCCTTCCGTCCCTTTGCTCTTCTTTTGTAGTCATTTCCCTATTTCTTTTCCACCCCTCCTCTTGATCCACTCTTCCCCCCATCTGCCTCATCTGTCACTCCTTACAGCCCCAGTTGGTGTCGAGGAGCTGTGAGGTCGAGCATACCTCTGGAAAAACCTCCTCCTCACTCTTTCTGTCTTTCATTCTGTCCTTCTTTCTCTCTCTTTCTCTGTATTTGTCCCTCCCCCTCTCTTTATGTCCTCTCTCTCTCTCTCTCTCTCTCTCTCTCTCTCTGCTGTAGTTTTCTGGGGTCCCTCACCCTTGTTCTAATGTGAAACACACATGTTATTATTGGCCATTAGACATGGATATCATAAACTTGACAAACACTAAACAAACAGCACAGGTGGCCAGTCAGACTGGTGGAGGCCAGGGAAAGGCTAGTGTGTGTGTGTGTGTGTGTGTGTGTGTGTGTGTGTGTGTGTGTGTGTTTGTTTGTGCATGCATGTGCGCGTGTGCGTGTGTGTGTGTGTGTGTGTGATAGTCACCCCAACACCACAGTGACGCCCCCATGGGAGGTCTAAAAAGCAGAGGGAAGGCCACCCAGGTCTGCTAAGTAACACACACACACACACACACACACACACAGAGAGAGATACACACGCTAACTTACATATTACACCAACAATCAAAACAGAAAATGAATGGATCATAACAGCACAACAGCAGGGATCAACTTCAGCAGCTTCATATTTTAGCCAGTGATCATCTATCTAAACTCTTGCTGACTCATCAGACTCTGTCTGTGTATTCCAAACACTGGTGTGACCTTCACCTTCCCACCACAAATACACTTCCCTTCATTATCTAATGAAGGCTGTGGCTGAGGAGTTACAAACCAAACAGAACAACAATCCCAGCATGTCATGTAAAAACAGAGGGAGAGGGAGAGAGCGAGACGAGAAAAAGCAGTGAACTGTGTCATGTGCACTCCCACGAACGATCGCAAGTAAATATGCTGCTGATAAATGGCACAAGGACTCGCCTGTGCAGCCACACACACATGAACGGGTGCACGCATACACAAACATGTGCAGTTGGGTGACACACACGTATCAACACACAGATACCCGCACTACATAAATCCAGCATAAAAAATGAGGAAGTAGAAACAGAGGCGGACAAAGCGAACAGCGTGATAACATTCTCTTTATGTGTTTTGGAAAGACTCTCCGCTGAAGTGTAGGCGGTCAGCTCTGCTAGTAGGTCTGTGCTGATGCGGCTGGCTCGTGTTCAGAGTGTCGCGCTCTGTGTTTTATTGCAGGTAGAGGGGAGGGTGGTCAGATGTTGAGGTCACTGGGAAACAGTTTACTAACTCACCCCGAGGCCTGGAGGTCAGGAGCAGAGGGCAGCGAGGGGCTGGGAGGAGAGGACCGAAATAAACGCTCGCTGTCACAACTTCTCCTCGTTATGTGTCGTTTTCTCTATTTTCCGTCTCTCTCTCTCTCTCTCTCTCTCTCTCTCTCTCTCTCTCTCACTCTCTCTTTATGTCTCTGTATGTTTTTCTAACAGTAGCTAGGTTTCCATCAGACTGTCAAGGGAATTATAAGCAAACTGTTGAAATGGCACAAAAAATAAAATGCGTATTAGGTGTTGGGCTGAAGAGAATAAATAGGTTTCCTGAATGTCAAACAACACATCAACAAGAAAAATTTTAAGTCTTTTAAGAATTGACTGGTATTGAGCACGTTGTTGTTGTTCTTTAGTGTCAGCTAATGCTGGCCGGGATTCATGCTTTCACCCAAAGACAAAAACAAAGCAAAGCACTTTGTTGAGGTGCACAACCATGATGGGCACCATCGTGTCGTAGGATAGTCGTGGTTCAAGTTCAAAGCCACTTCTGAACTGTTGGGCCAAACCTGCGTCATTGCTTATTCAGCAAATACGTTTCCATCACTATTCATCACATAATTTATTCATCAACAAAAAAAAAAAATACACTTCAAATTTTGCAATTTCCATTCAGCTTTTCTAATTTGACACATCATGATTAAAAAAAATTTGAAACCCAGCTGTGTCTCTCTGTCTTCCTCGATCTATTTCTCCTATCATTCTATCTCTCTCTCTCTCTCTCTCTCTCTCTCTCTCTCTCTCTCTCTCTCTCTCTCTCTCTCTCTCATGCTGCTGCTGTCAGGGATGAGTAACTCTATCTCTCCTGTCTCTCTGGCCAGATGTTCAACTCTATATAACCCATGGCTGGATAATCCAGGCAGCTCAGTCTGAGTCCCTCCTCTCCTCTCCTCTCCTCTCCTCTCTCCACTGGCACCGTCACCTCCGCAGCCCAACGTGGGATCAATACACTTTTAATCCAATCACGTCATATAATGTTAAAAATATAGCTTTTTCATTAAATTATTTCATCAAAGAAAGGATTTATAAACATTTTAAATAAAGATTTGGATTTATAAGATTCTCAGATTTACAAGATTCTCAAATTGAACTAAATTGAATTGGTGGACCTGTGTGTGAATTGACCCAAATCCAGCTACAGTCATAATTGGTGTGTACCTGTAGCCCTCAGCCTGCTATTTCATACCCCGCCTATAGGGGGAGACAGAGCACAGTGGCAATACAGAAGGCCTGTTGGGAATAAAGTTACACTGAGCCAAGGCAATCTGCTAATTGCAAAGTTACTGTAAAGTGACAATGAAGATAAAAACAGCCAGTAATTCAAGTGCCCTGCTGGTCTGGACTAGTCTGCTTGCTTGGGGAATTGTGGGCTGTATACTGTGACTGCATGGAGTCAAACTCTCATGCTATGTTGATACACTGTAATGCCTCTCTATACTGTACTACTGAAAAAATAACATATGTAATTACTGAAAAAGCATAATGTGTGGTCTATGGGAGAACAGAGCCATTTGACTGAGAGAAAAATTGTGCTGCGACTGTAGAAGATATCTATGCACAGAAAAATAGGAAAAAGGAGGGCATACTGTATATTTTGTTTGCCATAAGGGCAGAACAGAAACAGAAGTATAAAACGATTTGTATGCCTACTGGTAACTTTACTGATTGACCATGGAGAGAGAGCCTGAAAATACACAACACACCTTTCACTCCAGTGGTCCTATTTACTTGAAAACAAAGCAAGATGCAAGTCTAGTTTTTGAAAAAGAGAAGTCCATCTCCATGTTTTTTGTACAGCAAACCCATTCTTCATGGGCTTACTTGTGGAAATTCCCTTTTTTTTCCACTGGTAGTGATGCAGATCCCCAGAGAAGTGACCCAGCAGTCCTACAGGCCTATTCCCTGTCCTCTCATATCCTGGTGTGTACACAGAGGCCAGTGGCCAGGCCAGGGCAGGTGAAGCCCTGAGCTCCATTACATAACGACAGAGGAAGTCATCCGTCAGTGTAGTGCGCTGGGATGGCACTCAACTATGTCCCATTTTTCCTCCGAGGGAGCTGCAGTTTCCAGCGTGTGAGGGTGACAGCGCAGTGAGTCTGACATGTTTGTGTTAGCCTAAATCAGTTTGAGAGGGATGAAAACAATCCAGGAGGCTCAGAAGGAGGGAGAGGAGGGGAGGGGGTGGGGGTGGGTGTCCCAAATGATTTATCATTCGTGACAAATGATCAGCCATAAGCAAACAACAAGCAAGCCACCCGTCTGTCCACACAAACAAACAAACAAACAAACAGACGGAGACAGACAAACAGGCAGAGTGACGACCCAGTTTAAGATGATCAATCACAGTTAGACAGGCAGAGATCAGTGAGAGCTGATTTAGCTGTGATGAATGATCAAGGGTGTGTGTGTGTAGGTGTGTGTTTTCGTGCGTTTCTGTGATTGAGTGTGTGTCCATGCATGTCCCTGTGTGCCCACCTGTGTGAACGTGTACGCGTGTGTGTTTTTTGTGTGTGTATATATGCATGTCTGCTTGCCTGCGTGCCCATGTGTGCGTCTGATCGTGCGAGTGTGTGGGATGTAACCCAAGCCGGAGCAGCACAACACAGCGGCCTGTTCAAAGGCCTGTTTGTGTTATTACAGCTTGTCCAGCTGCTCAGGACAGACAAACAGGACTTAGTGCTCTGAGCGGCAAAACACAGACCTCCCACCCCACCGCAGAAACCCCTCCGGCCCGGCCCAGCCCAGCAGCACGGCCCAGAGATGGACAAACAAACGCCTACAAATAGACAAACTGCCAGGCGGAGGGGAAGTTGTGTTCTGAGAGGATGAAGGATGAAATGCGAATTCAAATCATCATCAAAGGGGGAGCGTGTTTCTTTGCTTTTGTTCATCCACTGACTGTGAAAAAATTGGCCATCTGGGCTGTTTCTACTCAATTCTACCACATTCTGCTCCACTCTGCCCTTTTCTGCATCACGCTCTCAACCTCCTTTACTCATAATTCATATTCGTTCCAGCTGAAAGAATAAGGGAGTTTCCATGATGCAAAATGTTGTTCCCCAATTGATAATGGTCATCTATTTAACACAGATGCAGTATACTTATGTCGACTTTTTATAGTGCAGGGTATTAGCCCCCTCCCTCCCCTCATCTCTTCCCATGAACATTATGGAAAGGGCCTATACATTTCTACACCACACTGTCATCAGTAACGTTAGCTCCTATCAAAATATTGAGTCTCCAATCCGCATTTGCTTTTCAAATCTAACATACTACATTAAGCAATGACCCTAAAAACAAAATATCGCTTTATGCACACAGTGATCTACTTGGAAATTAATGCCTGTATTTTTAGGGCAGAGTTTTGCTGGCAATATTTCTTTCAGTGTGTACTCAGCGTGCACTCTGCTGCCCTCTGAACAGCTCTCTCCTCTGCAGATCTCCCCAAATGGATTTGAATGTGGTGATTAAGATCAGAGTAAACTAACACTCTAACTCTCTCCTCCTCCTCCTCCTCCTCCTCCTCCTCTTCCCCTCTTCTCTCTCCCTCTCTGACTCTCTCCCTTTCGCCTCCTCCCTCGCCATTCTTCCTCGCCTCCGCTCTCTATCCTCGTCACTCACCCTCCATCCTCCTTGCCGCTCCGTTCCCCATCCATCCCTCTCTCCTCCTCCTCCTCCTCCTCCTCCTCCTCCTCCCTCTCCTCCTCCTCCTCTCTCTCTCCCTCTCTGACTCGGGGTCCCTGTGTGCCTGTATGTAACATCAGTAAAGCTGTCAGGCAGCCAGGCCAAGGTAAACAGCCCAGCGCTGGGTTCAGGGGTGATGGGGGCCGAGATGTTTTTCCTCAGGAACCCAGGGACCCCCGGAGGCTTCTGGCTGGGGCCAGGGAGGGGCCGAGGGGGGAAGACGATCCCCTCAATTGCCCCCCACACGAACACATACTGGCCAGTCTCCCTCTCTCTCTCTCTCTCTGTCTCCATCTTTCTCTTTCTCTCTCTGTCTCTCTCTTTCCATCTCTATCTCCCCCTTTGTCTCTTTCTGTCTTTCTCTCTCTCTCTCTCTTGCTCTCTTTGTCTTTCTTCCTCTCTCTCTCTCTCTCTCTCTGTCTCTCTCTCTCTCTCTCACACACCCTGATCTGCATCTGTGTACACAAAGCTCCTCAACAGGATCTCCTTCACACATATACACACACACTCACTCATTCATCAGCACTCTCACACACTCATACACTCACACTTTCCCCCCTAAATCATTCCTGTGTCGGCACAAAAGGCGAACACATAAATGCACACGTACACACACACAAACACACACATACTGTATATATATATATATATATATATATATTTATAGATAGTATATACAGATAGTATATACTGTATATATATATGGGGGATGTTAAACAGAGAAATATTTTTTGTATTTCGCGATGCATGCCTCTCATAGGGAAATGACACTTTTAAAGGTAGATTTGGAATGGGATTTTGGCTTGATGTGCTTCTGGGGGTATTCTGCAAATCGATGATGTCACTTATTGAGGTAGGGAAGGAAAGGGAGGAGGAGGAGGAGGAGGAAGAAAAAGAGGAGGAGGAGGAATATCTAGTGAGGTGAGACAAGGAGAGAGGGAAAGAGATAGCTTCAGAGAGAGAGAGAGAGAGAAAGGGAGACAGAGAGAAGAGAGCGGGAGTAAAAGGGTGAATGAGGAAAGGAGAGAGGGAGATAGGGGAGAAGTGATATCCCTCACCCAGGAGTGACCCCTCTCAGCCCCAGTGAGCCGCTCCCTCTGAGGGAGGCAGGCCCGGAGAAGGGGAGAGAGATGGAGAACATCCAGGGGTTGCAAATCAGAGGCAGCACTAAAAACGGAGCAACTGGGAGCGAGAGAGAGAGAGAGAGAGAGAGAGAGAGAGAGAGGAGAGAGGGAGAGGGAGAGAGAGCTGGGAGCAGGAGGAGGAGAGACAGGGAGAGAGACAGTAGGGCAGAATAAAGAGATAGACTGAGTGGGAGAAGAGACTAAAAAAATGAGGGTTAAAGAGCGGAGAAGTTTAATGGAGCCAGCAAGGAAGTGAGGGAAGAAATGGAGGAAGGGGAGAGAAAAAGCGTTGAATGAAGATGGGGGTTGGTCAAGCCAAGAAAAGTATGTAGAATTGAATTAGGAGAGGGAGAGCAACCGAGCAGGAGAGGAGAGGAAAGCAGGGGTGCAAGGAGGAAGAGGAGGACCATTACCTTTCGTACATCAGCCGTTACATCCCTTGGGTGGGAAGGAGCTGTCGGGGGGGAAAAAAAGAGAGGAAACATCACAGAGTGGATGGAAGGATTAGGATGGTTGGAGAGGAACAATAAAGAGAGAGCAGATTCAGCAGAAAGAGGGGTTAAGACCAGACCTTATTTGCAAATACTGTTTGTTTTAAGCTTCTTGGAGTAGCAGGTGGGTGGGGTCTGCAATACAATGAATGTCAGAAAGTTGCGAAAGTCGAATTGGCATTCAATTTCCTGTGACTGACCTTACCTGACACTATCTGAGTTGTCCTGATGTTGGAAAACTCAGGTGCAAAACAAACGCTAAGAATTATTCGCTCTTTCTTCTCTTTGACAATTTAAAAACTATTTGACCTGATGATCTGATTATAACAAGGCCTGGTATTTTTCTTGGACAGGCCAGAAAGGAAGCAAAAACTCCTGTCCCACACATGTTAAATGAGAGCTTGAGTTAGAAGGACACTTTGCCTGGAATTTCCTGATAACACATGAAGCAAAAGATGAGGGAGTGAGAGAGAGCTTCGGTCCAAGAGCACATAATTCACACAACTACCATTTTGTCAATGTCCAGCAGACACTAATACTGGTGCCCAGGAGTCGAGAAAAACTGGTTGACTTTCCTAACCACAGACATTATTTTTTTCCCTAAGCATTTTCGATTTCTTGGCTTGGCCACAGCATCAAGAATGTGTCATCTCTTCATTTTCGTTTGGTGCCCGCAAAACCTCAAATTTCCAATTTTGTCCATTTTGAGTAGAGCCTGAGAGACTGCCTCTCGTCTATACCTGCAACTGGAGCTCTGTGTCTCCTCCTCTTCCTCCTCGTCTTCCTCTTCTCGTCTCCTCTTCTTCCTGTTCCTGTTTCCCAGCGGCCCCCTGGCTTCCTGTCGCTGCTCCTCATCAATCCCATTCTGCCACAATGGTGCGTGACAGCGGCCTGACAGGGCCGTGACAGGCCTGCCACCCTGGCGGCCTGTCCCAGCCAGCCAGCCCAGAATATGGGAGAAGACAAACAGGCACGAACACGCATAGCTCACTTCCTCCTCTCTAAACCCTGTCGGCGCCGGGCTGCGTGGCTCGGCCCTCTCCAGCCTTCCAATCTACCTGCCTGCTGGCCTGGATCACATCCTGCCTGTGGTACTGGTTCCCTGCACAAACTTCCTGTATCAAGCCCAAACACAGGAGTGAGAGAGAGAGAGAGAGAGAGCAGGAGAAAGAGACTGGGTGGAGCCTGACAGTGCATTCACACTGCAAGCAATTTGGTTGATGGGTTGCAACATGTCATCGTTTTAACAAGTTAACCTGGCTAGCTGACAAACGCTAATTTAGCCTGGTGTCCCTAAATTTTGTGAAATGAGCATGTCTCAAAATGCAAGTATGTGCTCCATGCTCAAAAAAGTAAGTGAAATACTTTTTCCCAGCATGAACGGATTACATGAAGAGGACACGAGGGTGTTGTGGTCGGGGTGGTGGATGGGTGTAAATGTTTGCCGTGCCAAGACGTTTTCGACTGTGAGTGAAGTTTTAATTTTTAGTGAAAGTTTTTCTTGTTTTATCATGACCAAAACCTTAACCTAATCTTTATCAAATTGTTTTAGTTGCCTAACCCTATCCCTAACCCTTAACCAAAGTTGGAGCTTCCTAACCTTAACCCTATCCCTTACTTTAACCAAAGTTGTTTGACTTGCTTACACGTAACAGTTATCTAACTTGTTCATGTGACAAACAGGAGAAAGGACAGGAGAATCGTGTCACAGAAACAGAAGAATCAGAGAATCAGAGAATCAGAGAATCGCGGTACGGTCACATGATCCAATCCGTGGTGGAGCAACATTCACATAATTAATTTCCACAACACATAATCTGTACTCATTTCACAAGATTTTTTGAGACAGTTTTGACAAATTAGGTACCATTAATCGAAAATAAACAAAAGAAAACCCACAATAAATTGACTTCAGACCTTACCATCGACCCCAATGATGCATGCAACCTCCAAGTCATCGTTTTTGAGACCTTCATTCCTGTAATCTTTCAAATAAAAGTTGAAGAGAACTCGGATGATTTACAGTAAATGGCTTATCGTCCTTTTTGCACTTGCCAGGCGGAATTTTTGTTCAGAAAATGAAATCACATCAGTGGGGAAACAAGGAAGCACAGATATCTGATTGGCTGCTGACGGCTGTTGGCAGCCGACGCACATGAAAAGTTCAGCTGTGGCCAATTCTTCTTGGCCGACATGCTTGTTGACCATCCAGCCATGGGCCGAGTTTCACTGGTCGCTCACCTCTATAGGAAATTAATGGACTTTCGGTGACTTGTTGATATGTGTTGAGGGGGAGTGAGGGAGGAGAAGGCAGCACCGCCAACAAAGTCTAATGTCAAATATATTGGATTAAATAGTGTCATATGCATCCCTGTCACTATAATACAATACTCAGGCCACAGTAATGTCTCAGTGGTACCACTCTGAAATATAGTGTGCTTCTACCTGTCACTCTAACACTACTATCTCTCTCTCTCTCTCACTTTCCCGCTCTTCATCTGCTTAGATCTGCAACATCTAACATCTAACTGCCACTTAACCTCACTTTCTCTACTTACCCATCTGCCCGCCCCTTCAACTTCCAATCCATCCATCATCCAGCCTTCCATCTAGCCCTATGAAATGACACTATTAGTCATGAACAACATTATCACCCCCACCCATCCAAACGCACACACAAAGCAAATGCATGCGCGCACACACGCACACACACACACATAAACACACACACAGCTAATCAGATGCCCCTTTAGCTCTACTCGGACTGCAATCTCAGGCTACTTCA
Source organism: Centroberyx gerrardi (assembly GCF_048128805.1). Lineage (NCBI taxonomy): Eukaryota > Metazoa > Chordata > Actinopteri > Beryciformes > Berycidae > Centroberyx > Centroberyx gerrardi. Next base: position 9,681,008 of record NC_136005.1, read on the forward strand.
CCCCTGCATCAGCCTCTCACCGCGGAGGCTGTTGTTTCTCTGCAGCTTTCCTTTCTTTATGCGTAACATTTCTTTTCTATAAGTAGCTTCAGAGTGGCCTTATCATCTTCGCCCCTTTTCATTTGCCTCGGCTTTGAACCTGGGTTCTCAGAATCGCTACCCCTCCTTTTGACAAGGTGCACCTATGAACTTGTGCGCACACACACACACACACACACACACACACACACATTGAAACACACTCGCACACAGACATACTCACAGATGTAAAAGTACACTTCATCTATGATACATCAATGCTAATTGGACTTCGATCTTCCATCCTCATCTCCAAGAATACACACACGCACACGAGCTAGTCACCCAAAGAAACACTATGTTGCAGTGGTCATTATTGTGTTATTATGAGAACAGTGTTGGATGAATAACATATAGGAGAGATAATACAAATGTATACAGTAATATGACATATTCTCTCCACCCTTCCTCTTTCATGCATGCATCAGTGCTTTAGAGAGCCTGTTTTAAGAACCAGGAATTGATCTGTGTGTGTGTGTGTGTATGTGTGGGTGTGTAGCTTTGTCTATGTCCCTATGTGTGTGTCTCTGGGAGTGTGTATGTGTGTGTCAATATGTGTGTGGTATTTGGAGAGCAGCTCTTTGTAGAGGGGATATGTATAGGCTGCCATTCATAAGACTTTAAATTATGTTTTGTCTACCTGCATTTATGCTGCGTTACGCTGAACCACATAAAAGCTGAGCAAGTCAAACATGTGCTTTGGCTCATATGAAGAACTTTTTTAAATTTAAACCTCCTGACACACACTGCCTCTCGGACATCATGCATGTTATAGGAGAAGGGACATGTGTGCATGTGGGCATGCACAGTATGAGTGTGTGTTGCGAATCTGTGTGCGGTTATGTGGCCCTATATACATGTGTGCATGGGTGTGCATGTGTGTGTGTGTGTGTGTGTTTGTGGCTGTGTATACAAACACCAGACCGTACCTTGGCGCTGAAGACAAAGCCCATTAGGATTATGGCATATTCTGTTGTTTTTGAGTGGCTCTTCATTCAATCCTTCGTCTCTTTCTCTCCCCCCAAATCCCCCAGTCGGCTCCCATTGAAGCGTGTTTGATGGGGGAAGTGTGGGAAGGGGAAATGTTCTGGAGCAAGTTAAAACATTAAGAGTGCAGGCAGCTGAGAAGGTTGAAAATTTAGTTTCACTCCTGCATTGGACCTCCCTGCAGATGAGACCATTGAATGCAGAGAATAATACAGATAATTTTGTGATGGCTGTGTGTCTAAAATTATAAAATTGTATAAAAGTGTACTTCTTATTTATCTCATAATAGGTCTTTCTGCAATGGAAATTCTTGCAGATGAGACCATTGAATGTAGAGAAGAATAATGCCATGATGGCTGTGTGTATAAAATTATACCAAATATTCTTCATATTTAAATCATGATATGAGCCTCTGCATTGGACTTCCTTGCAGAAAAGGCCACTGAATGTCCAGAGGAAGAAGCCTCTTCCACACCAACAACTTCCCCTGCTGCAACCCAGAGAATAACATCAGTTTTATCGACGACTTCAACACCTCTGTGTATTGAGAATGCTTTCAACTGTTTGTTGAAAACATGAAAACATCACCGCTTGTTAAACTGTGTCTCTTTTTCCTCCAGCTCTCTCTCTGTCACTCTGTTTTTCTCAGTCTGTCTCTCTCTCTCTCTCTCTCTCTCTCTCTGCCGTCGTTTGGCCCTGTATGCCCTGCCTCTCCAGTGAAGTGGCTGCTCGCAGGCTGTGACGCTGCTGACTCTGTAACTGCTGTTGTGGCTGCTCAGGCCTCTTATCTGCTGGAGCATCATATGGACCTATATTGTGTCCAATTGCACAGGCACTTTGGTGAGAGAGCCGATAACTCGCGTGGAAAAAAGGGGGCGTCCGTCTTTGGAGCCTGGCGAGGAAGATCTTCATGCTCCAGCGCTAAGCAAACTTGTGCTCAAACACAGAGAATAATTTTATTTATTTTTAGTACAACTTTAAAATTGCAAATAACAATTAACTGTGATATGAAATCAGACTCAACAACTTTTCAGCCAGTTTGTTTACTGTTTGTTTGTTATTCTTAAAAAGAATGTGTCATTTTCAACAAGTGTGTGTTTATTTTGGAACAACACACATTTTTGCTACTTTTCAATATAGTATATGTTAATAAGAACACATATTGACACAGCGGAGTTTTTTTATTAACAAAAGTTGTTTTTAAAAAACAAATGTGCACTGTCCCAAATTAGACACACAGATGTGTGAAAAATGACAGATGTTTTTAAGAGCGTAGTATTTTGCATTAATTCATGTTAGTCTTCTACATCCAGGGCTCCCAACTCTGTCTGTCTGTCTCTGTCTTAAGGAACCCCACCTTGCATAGAACTGTACTGTTTTTTTGTTTGTTTGTTTATTTTTTCATATGATTTGATAAGATTTTGGCCCAGGAACCTCCATTTGAGAAGATTTTTGTTGTTCATTTGATTTAGTACAGCATTAGCTGTTTATGCTGTAGGTGTAGTAGCAACAATAGTGAAACAATCCGCTCATTGTGAATTATTATATTTATATAGGCTATATACATGCATTATATTTACTATAGTGGATGAAACTACTGTAATCCTCATTTTGCTGGTGATCCTCTGGACCCCCCCCCCCCCCCCCCCCCCCCTCAGTGGCCCCTGTGGGACTTTGGACACCAGATTATCGTTTGACTTTGTAGAGTTCTGTGTTTAGCAGATATAAACTATTTTTCATTTTTTAAATCTTGTCTTTGTGTGTGTGTGTGTGTGTGTGTGTGTGTGTGTGCATGTGTGCGCGCGCGTGCACGTTCTTTCTTGCGTGTGTGCGTGCAGAGTGCGCGTGCCTGTGGACTGGACGCCTGCCTGTGTTACACGCCTGTAGTTTCCAGTCTTGTCCAGTCCTTTCCCTCAGATCGACGTTGGTGGCGGAGTGCGGGCGGCCCGGAGGAGGAGAAAGTGAGGTGGGACCGTTGGGGGACCCTGGGGGCCGCGAGGAGGAGGAGGGGGGGGGGGTGCAGAGGAGAGAGGAGAGATGGGAGAGATAGACATGGACGGCACGGACACAATGTCTGATGGCAATTCCAGCTGAGAAAACAAAAATACCCAAGGAACACCATAAACCTGAGGGGTGTGGAAAAATATGTGGGTCCTGCGAGAGGTCAGATTCCCCACCGTATCTAATTCAATTTCACAAACTGTAAGAAAACACGCTGCCGCTCTCCAAGCGCTGGGGAAATGCGCTGCAAATATGCCCATCTTAACACGTCATTTAGTCTCATAAGCAAGCACAAAATCTTGTTTTTCTTCAAGTTAAAAACTCAACCAGCGGGGTGAGATAATTCCACTTGTTTCCAAAGCAGACGAATTTTAGAAAAGTGTCAATATTTTGAGTCAGAATAAGGCAGATCGCTATGCCAAATAACTCTTCATTCAAGAATATTATTTTATTGTTTTCACTTGTTTTAAGAAAAATAAGATCTTAAGACTCGATATTAGATTAAATGGACTATTAGGATGGTGAGGATGATAATATTTCTAGCCTACTATTGTATCTATAGGGATTCTTTGGCGATGTGCGAATCGTTGTTCTGTACGCACAAGCATTTGTTCTAATTTATGAAATGTATACAGCTACAACTTCAGGGATTCAGTACAAATCACTTCGCCTTTTTCATTTTGCCTATTTAGCATGGGCGTCGAATGGGTATGGCAAGGTATGACACTTGCTTCAGTGAGTCAGGTTTGATTTTATCAATATTATGGAGAGGAAGAATCGAGCAAAATTGCCAGAAATCTATTTGATATCAGTAAAAAATCACATCAGGGACTAGGACATATTCAGGACCAATGTTCCCTCTAAGCTTATAGGCGTTGCAAAGTAATTTGGTGACTCAGGTCAAATTGTTTACCCCATAAACAAAAAATGAAATGTTGTCATCAGTTATTGCTCCATTTGTTCAGATATCCAGCCGATATAAGCGGGTTTTGAGGTTTTGGTGGCCAGTGATCTTTGCCATACCTGAGTGTTGACTGAACTGAGTGTAGCTCTGTTTGAAAAGGCCACAACAGGGTGCAGGCAGGAGAGAGTTGCAGTCTTACTGGTGGTCTGCTCGGACCTGGTAAAGACATTAGTGCAGCATTCTGGGAGAACGGGGAGTCCCATAGACAGCGCTCACTTCTCTAAATAAACATTAGTCTTAAAAAGTTTGGCCCCGCGACCTCAGCGTGATCGCATTTCACTCTGGATAGTAAACTTCAATTTTATCGCGAGGTTTTCCTCTACTTTTCGAAAACACACTTTCACGCTGAAAAAGATATTAGATGTCAACTTAAACAAAGTTTCTTTTTCACCTTTCTTGGGGAATATAGGAGGCTGCAGTGTCCTTGAGGTATTTCTTGTACAAAGTATCACACCCAGAGCTGACTTTTGTTTTACTTTACTGATTGACGTCCACGTTGGAAGAATAAACATGAAACCCTCAAAAAACCATTAGGCGGATGATGGTTTGTAACGTCAATGCCTATAATAGTTAAAATGCAACTTACTGTATTTTTCCCATGTTGCTTCGCTCTGTGAAAATGCCCTTAATCCCTTTGTGATTTTTAACATTTCTGCTGTTGTTAACCAGGAAGAATAAAAATAGGCAACATCTGTCATCCACGAATTTTAATTACTAAGCTCGAAAGGGCTTGATTAAAATTTATTTAAAAAAATAAATAAATAAATAATAATAATAACGTTATACCTAGGTCATATAGCCTGACTCTAATATTGTCTATTTTTGTGCATTTACTGTTTACTTAGATTATAGTTTCAAAAATGAGCCGCCAGTTTTTATGGCGCAGAAAGTTAAAAGCAAATTACATTACTGGGAAGAATAGCAGGATTCATGCAATGACTCAAAGGGCCAGGGCCTCTGCCTGCAGTCCAAAGGTTTATAATAGACATATAACCTTCAGTTTAAATAGCTTAACATTAAATTACGTTTGTCAACTCCAAGCCTCAGTGATTTTTTTCGTTGCATATCTCCATAAATAGGCCAGATGTAGATCCTTTATCTTTCTGTATGAGTCTATATAGGGAGAAAATGACACAATTTCTATGGAAACCGACATTAGGGAAACTTTAAAGCCTAAATGAATAATTAGAATAATACACGGATAGGCCCTCGGCCATCAATCCCAGTGGATCCTAGCTGTGAGCCTAATGCACTGGCATCAAAGGTCAAATGGAAAAAGCTAGTAAAAGTGCCCGCATGACATTGCTGATAGTGTTTGAGAGCGACCAGCAGCAGCTGCGCCTCTCTATCAAAGCAATAGAGAAAAGTGCTGCACACTCTCGCCTTTCCTTTAGTGCGTCCTGGTAAAGCCCGGGCGCAAACCAAGGAGAGGAGTCACCCTTCATTTTGATCAGTGGTTCCCAAAGTGGGGTCCGGGGACCACTAGGGGTCGTTGAGAGGCTTCCAGGGGGTCACATGCAGAAAAATTAGTAGTTTCATTTCATTAGACGCTATAGTAGCAACGAATGTGTAAGAATGAGTTTTTGGATTATAGGTTTTCACTGTCCCTAGTTGTTGTCACACCACATAGGCTACAGTATAAACAGTTATATAATTCTGCATTAAATCTAATAATCAAATAATATGGAAATAAATTGGGAATCCTAGATAGACAGGGAGACAGGCTTTAAAGGAGAGGGGTAAAAATCCAGCCGACCCACACGTGTGGGCACTTTAGAGCCACACCGACCAGACTTTACAGTAAATACACACACACACACACACACACACACACACACACACACACACACACACACACTTCCAAAATAGGCCTAAATGACGGGTATAGCATCACCTGCTATCATATTCTGGTGATCCTTGCAGGCTAATATCTGCAGTCATGAATACCCCTGACTGTGTGTGTGTGTGTGTGTGTGTGTGTGTGTGTGTGTGTGTGTGTGTGTGTGTGTGGTGTGTGTGTGTGTGTGTGTGTGTGTGGGATGCCGCCCTCCTTTTTTTGTGCTGCAGCAGGTGTTCGTTTAGTGTGTCAGAGTCGGCGGGGCGAAGATCTTCCAAAGTTAATATTGTGTTTCCAGAGATGATGGGGAGTTCACTGTCCTCGCTTTATTTACACATTCTAAATTAATTAAGCGAAGGATTCCTCTGTCTGTTGCAAAAACACGGAGGCTGGAGGGAGACTGGGAGCAGCGAGGGGAGGCTGTGATTTATAGCGGCGGTGCAGGGCCGCGGCTCGCCTCTCCTCCAGGCCGGGGAGCCGGGGGACCGGGCCAGTACATTCCTCTGCACTATGTGGGGGCGAGAAGTCTCATCTGCCACACACACACACACACACACACACAGAGAGAGAGAGAGAGAGAAGGGGGGGGGGGTATAAGAGATATTTGGTTCACGGAAAAAAGTAGCCTATAAGAAGTGCAGAAGTGTTACTGTATGCTTATAAAAGTTACTGGTTTAGGCGAGAAGAGCTCCAGCCTATGTACTGTCATGGTTCCCAAAATGTGGGTCCGGGGACCACCAGGGGTAGTTGGGGAGGGGGGGATTCCATGGGATCCCCCAAAAAAGGAGGATAACTATTTTAATTTCACTATTATTTCACTGTCTAGAAGATAGCCCAATTAGAGAATGTATAAAAATGGCTGTTTTGATCCTATACAGGTTTCCCTCTACTGTTGTATAATTCTGTACCAACTAACAATAAATTAATCTAGTCAAATAGGGGGTTTGTAGTCTAATGTGGATCTATTTGGGGCTCTGATATGAAAAAGTTTGGGAACCCCGGGTCTAACGCACAGATAGAGCATGAAGAGAAACTAAAAGAATTCCTGCAGGAAAAATCTAAGTTTTTCTCTCACGTTTGTCCATAAGAAAGTGATCAGCAGAAAATGTAACATAAAGCATATAAGTTACATTAATAACAATATCAAAAACAACAGCAATAATAATAATAAAAATAATTTTAATTTTGGAATATTGTAAGTTGCCTAATTCTAGCAGCCAATAACTGGAATAAAGAGAAGCTCATTATACAGCCATTAGCGTCAGTCTCATGTGACACCATGTTATGAATTGAATTAATCTATCTCACTACTAAGATAGTAGGCTATACATTTTGAATATGATGGACTATATGAAAAATAGGCCTATGGTCTGTAGTTCATTATTCGTGGACCTGTCATATATTATAAGCTTAATAGGCCTATAACCATAGCTTTGTCATTATTATATTATTATATTATATTATATTATTTACTTTTACTGTTTTTAGCATCAAACTAGATCAATATGCCTACAGATATTTTTAATTCCATGGACAGTAAATGAAATATATTTTTTTGTGGTTTTAATTTTACAGCGTGGGGGACTGATAGCCTGAATTGATGTGTAGGCCTAAGTATTCTCTCTCTTTACCCCCCACCCCCTACTCCATTCACACACACACTCACACACATACACACACACACACACCTACACACACACACACACACACACACACACACACACACACACACACACACACACACACAAGGTCTCATACCTCGTCATGTCATCACACCTCTGTCCTGTGTGTCCTTCAAGACGCAACACAGGACGCATCGATCAGGATGTGACCTTATTGACAGGCAGTGGAAGGTTTAGGCGAAACGATTTCATGTAATCCCCTGCTTTCCGACTAGCACTGGTCAAGGTGAGGCACTCATAAAAAATAATAAAATACTAATAATAATAGCCTAATAATAATAAATGCTTCTGTCAGAGAGGTTAGAGGTCAGGTTAAGCTATCTTTCCTGAAGCTGGCAGGGATTCAGTGTCTGGCTCAAGGACACTTCGGCAGGGCGGAACATGACGGTTTGATCCCGGTTCCTCCGGTTGAAAGACGAGCTCACTACTCACTGATGTCACCCTGCTGCCCAGAGTCTTCAGGGGAAGACTTGCCCGGGCAGCCCGTATGGAGAAAATCTTTAGAGTGACGAGAAAAGATAAATCCAAATGTATTTTGACATAGTCTAAGTCTATAAATGAATTATAGCAACACGAATTATAGGCTTACGCCCATACACGAATAGGCCATATGGAAATGGTTTGAATTTAGAAATGGGAATTGCCTTCAAATTCATAAATGTGTTTTTGGTGACTGGTAAGTCATTTGGCTGTCACTTTACATATCACTCAGGTCTCGGCTCGTTTGAGAAAACGTCTTGGGCCCCGAAAAATGACGAATGTCGCGGTGGCAAATATGGACACACTTTCTGGGCTGAAACCGTGGGTGGTCTTGAAGTGACAACCGCACACAAAACAGGATCTCCATAAAGTATGAACATGCCGTTACAGCCAGTGATGATAACCCATTAGGACTTGCATGAAAAATTAAAGGGCGTTTTCGAAAGATTTGCGCCCCGTGTGAGACATCTAATTTATCAATGCTGTGTTCCGTGTTTACAGTGGTTTGAAGAAGAGCGAGGCCAGGTCTATTCTGGTCACAAGCCTGTAATCTCAGCAAAGATGAAGAGTGTTGGTGCGCATTTGAGCTGAAAATTCATAGAAACGCGTCCAATCACAAGTCGTGCATTTTCAAAGCAGGTCCGTTTGGCTGAATCTCCACATGGCAGATCCAAACAGCTGAATCCGTGTGTGTGTGTGTGTGTGTGTGTGTGTAAGTGTGTGTGTGTGTGTGTGTGTGTGTGTGTGTGTGTGTGTGTGTTATGCTTTGAGTCGCACATTTTTTATTGACCTACTTTTCGTTCCTACCGTTAATTAAATGAATGATTAAGTTTTTTATAGGCTACATTTGCAAACGCTTCATGTGGATTTTTAAAAGCCTTGATGCGGTGCCTAATGACTCCCTGTCAAGGCGTGTGTGCGAGGAAAACCTGAATACTCTAATAATGTTTTTTCCACCTCATTTACTGTGCAAATTAGATATGCAGGATATCTATTAACAGCATTAATAGCAGCCTATAACTCCACAATAAAGTTATCTTGGGAGGGAGCCATGCGATGAGGGACTCTAATCTCGTAGCACAAATTATTTCTCAAATCGTTATCTGATCTTTATCAATTGTCTAATTTGCACCAATAACACAGAGAAAGGAGGAAAAAGGAGAAAAGAAATAAAGAGTGGGTCTGAATAAAGAAAGCAGGCCTGTGTTGGTGCTCGTTTCAAAGGCTTGGAGGGAGCTGTGCTGGGGCAAACAGAGGAGTCAGCCCTCCCACCCTTCATCCTTAATAATCATCTGTCAAAACACCCCACAAACTAATTTAACCATTTGCACACAGATCTGGTAAATAAAGGAGGCTTTACACCCCCTTCTGTCTAGAAACATGTGCTCGACCAACTCTGAAATAGACCAATAGGCCTGTTTTCTGTGGCAGGACGAGTCCCACTGCTTCTTTTATATGTATCCCGAGACAACACAGATGACATGAAAGCGGACCAAACCGAGGGCCTTTTGAGAAGATTGCTTTTCAGGGTCTAAATGTGTGTGGCTGGCCTCACAGGGGACCACTCGCTGTGCGCACATTCAGGCCCCTGGGCCCGGGGTCCTCACTGACAACATCAACAAACGGGCAAAAAGCCGCATTATGGTGGATTAGGAGCCTGATGAAAAATGCTGCTACAAATTAGCAACGAAACCCCAAGAGACCGTGGGTATATCCTTGTTCACTTTCAATTACAGACCGCCGAGGCCTGGTAACGTCCCCATTCATTTAGGGCCTTTGTAACTTGCTAGAAAATAGTCCTTTATAAGCGCCAGAGAGCCACACAAGAGGAATACTTGCCCACTGTTGCGTGATATTTCTCACTGTAGAATATATAAAGTCGTGTTTTGAATATCTGAGGCGAAATGTGTGCGTTTCTCACACCAAAAAAAGCCTCTTGATTTGCTGCTTGCATAAGCATAGGCTATGTATATAGGCTAATCAGCTCTGTCACTATTACGTCGTTTTATTTGGCTAATTTCCACACCTGAATCAGTTATATTTGGGAACGTTTTTATAAAATTTGCCTTCAAAGAGTTTTTGAGTTGCATGATTGGAACAAAAAATAATATAAAGAGGAACTGAGGTGTCCTCCAAATAGATAAATAAAAATTACATTTAAAATCCCCTTTCTCCATATAGTACAACCTTTAAGATAAAAATGGTTTAAAAAATTAGGCCCCTTTTAAATTAATCATGCATTAGGAGATATAGAGTTCTTTCAAACCGATTAATTTAAGCCAAAGCTATGCAACAATATGTCAACTAAGAATTAAGAATGGTTACAGAGAGTACTTGGATCGATGTAGTTTAATTTAATTATATTAATTTAGTTTATAGACTGCTAAATCTGTATAATGAGGATGTGTGTAGCCTAAAGACTGCATTACGACATGGACCTATTTTGGGGACCTGCACCTTTGACGCATAGACTAGTAAAACTTCCCAAGCAATAAAAAAGTTAACGAAAAGTCTATACTTTTTTTTTTCAAATTCACAAACATTTATTATTCTTGTCATTACAACAAAAAAATGACCTATGAACAACATTTAGGTGTCTCTCTCTATTGGCAACACATGACATACTGTATGTTTCACAGATTAAATTGTGAAATAGATAGGAACGAACAACAATTAAACAGGTTGAGAGAGGTAATGCGCTCTTTTACACCAAAACCACATAGCCTGCTTGTCCACCGACAACATGAAATGGTATTGTCACAAATTCACCATGTAGAGGAGATCCAGGGGAAGTGGAAAAGGGTTATATTTGTATCAGAAACCCCCTTTGTCTCCATGTGCTTTCTAGTAAAACCTGAGTTTGCCGTCTCTGTCAGCCTATGTCAACAACAGTGCCTTTTTCTCACGACGCACAAAATATAAAACAATATAAATCATAATAAAAATCTCAATTATATTTTTAAAAATCGGAAATCATCCCCACAGACATAGGTGACACATTTAACTTATGTTAAAATAGCAGGATCCTTTTTTTTTTTTTTTTTTTTTTTGCCCCGACCGACGACTGAAGGCCACGAGCCAGGGGTGCAGGCCAACAAATGTACACTCAGCAATGTTTAGAAAGATCCTTCCTCCAAGGTTCACTTCCTCTCTCATTATTATACACATATTTACAAACCATAAATAAACCTTTCATTTTCTCTCTTCTGTCACATCGTTAGGAAACACAAGGGGTCAAAGCCACAACACTCTTATTTCACCAAGAATGTTCAGCCTACCTTCACATAGGACGACAGAACCACAATTAATAAGAGATTTTCTGCGGTCATTCTCACCAGTTTTTAGAAAGGACAACTGTTCATAGTCGCAGTTTTGCTGGAGAAAGTCTGACTCTGTGCCCCAGGTTGTAATATGCCTTCCGGTGATAGGTTCAAGTGGTTAGAAGCAGAGGCCAGTGCTGGGGTCAGCATGGCCAGGATCTGAGCCTGGCTGCCCGGCTGTGCGCTGTAGGAGGAGGCGGTGGAGTTGGCCGCACCGATGATATTGTCAATGGAGAATGAAGGCCGACTCGGGGTGTTGGAGTCCGTCTTGAGAGGCGGCAGAGTCGGGCTTAGTTGAGGATAAAATGGCTTTCGTAAATCGGCCCCTAAAAGGGAGGGCAGGGGATGCGGCGTTGGGAATATGGAGGCGGACGTGGGCAAGGCGCACGGGGCGTTTGGGAACGGGAATGCGCCACCCGGGTGGTGCGGGTGATACGGGTTGTGGGCTGCGTGGAAGTTCTGCAGCTGAAGTCCATAGTTGTAGCCGTAAGGGCCGTATCCAAACCCAGGGAGAAACCCCCCGGTGTCCCTGAGGATTTCATTGCTTTGGTGCCTCTTGAAGCGCTTCCTCCTGCGTAAAAAGCTCCCGTTGTCGAACATGTCTGCGGACTCCGGGTCGAGAGTCCAGTAGTTGCCTTTTCCGGGGTTGCCGGGTTCCCGTGGGATTTTGACGAAGCAGTCATTGAGGGAAAGATTATGGCGAATAGAGTTTTGCCAGGCGGGGAATTTCTCTCTGTAGTATGGGAATCTGTTGCTGATGAATTCGCAGATCTCGCTGAGCGTGAGCCGCTTCTTTGGACTCTGCAGGATGGCCATGGTGATCAGGGCGATGTAGGAGTAGGGAGGTTTCACAAGTGCACTTTTGCTGGGTTTGTCCCCGATCATGGTCCCGGCCTCTGCGTTAGACCCCATCTGCTCTGACGGACAGTCGGAACTGCTGAGCCCCGGAGAGGAAACCCTCTCGGCCGCGTTCTGGGAGTAATTATCGTCCGAGTCATTGTCCAAGTTGAAATCGTGGTGAATGTACTTTCCGTCCTTTCCGACGGAGATGTCACCCCCAACCACGTCGATGTCCACATCTTCGGACAATGCAGAGCTGTCGGACATATCCGTCCCTAAAGTCATCCTTGGAGAGACCGCTTCTCTTCCCCCTCTCTCCCAGGTTCCCTCCTACTCTGGTCTGGCGAGGCTACTGAGCGAGTGCGCAAAGACACTCTCCCTCTCCCCCTTACGACCACACCAGACTTCTGCTTTATCTCCAACTGCTGAATGAAAACATAGCTAGAATCTACAGAAAAGATAAATAACTCTTTGACCTGTGGATCTGGTGATTCCGATCATCCAAGGCTGGTCAAGCGGGGCCGTGCAGGGCTCTCACCGAGAAGAAAACTTCAGATTTTCAGGCGAAGAAAAAAATAAGAGAACAGTCATAAATCACAGGGTTTGCCCCCCTAAAGAATAACCTGCATGTTCATTACATGCGAGTTTCTCCGTCTAGGATCTATTTGTGCTATAGGTCATTTAAAAGGCTACGTGTGCATATCCAAGTATCTTTCCAAAATATCTTTTACGCACGGGATTGGGTAGGTATCCAGCCAGACTCTCATACTATCCTCCTTCATAGCTCTCAAAAGCTATTTATCGGACCACGCAGATCACGTGATCTTTGAGTCACTGTTACCAGGAACTGGAAGAAATTACCCTGCAAAAAATAGTCATTTAATCTCTGCTGAGACTTAAAATCGTATGTTTTTTAGGGCGATTGAGGAAATGTGCCAATGAGATGAGACAGTCTCACTAGTTCCCATGTAAATCAACTTGTTTTGACAGTTTTCTTAAATTAAGTGACATTTTCTTGATACCAGTGGAGTGATCTTCCTTATTCTGCCTTGTTTCAAGATACCGACACTTGTTTCCAGAAAATCCCTGGAACAAGTGAAACTGCATTGGAAACAAGTAGAATTATCCCCATTCGCAGAATTTGTTTAATTTATTATTATTTTATTTTTTTTAAGAAAAATATGATTTCAAGACTGAATGTGAGGCTAAATGACTTATTAACATGGACATTTTTTGCAGTGTAAGGTGAGGGAACGTAAGGTGGACACCAGTGATGGTGAGTGTGTTTTAACATTGTAGGCAATATACTGAAAACATGTAGGTGCAGGCATACATTTGTCATAGTGAAACCAAACGTCCCAGCTGCATGATAATTTGGACATGGACAATCTAGCCTATTTTAGTTCCTGAAAAATTCTACATTGTAAGCTCCAAGCTGACTGGACATCAAAGAACAGACTAATGACGCGGGTCGAAAGGCAAATCCCAAAGGCCAATGGTAAGATGATAGACACAATAACAATTATACAGCCAGTGCTATAATACGTGAATTCGCATACAGAAAAAAAAGTCTCACATGCTCATAATCATTAATTAATTAATTGATTGTTTATTATCTTATTATTATTAGTAGTATTATTATGAAAATTATGTATTAGGAAATTATTATTTACTAAAACTGTTAAGTGCAATGCATTTGTTTATTTTGAACTGAAATGAAATCTGTTCAGTTTTCATCCATAATGTGAAACCAACTATTAATAATAATAAACGTAATAATACCAGAATATTACTAAATTCACTAAAATAGTTCTATTACCAACATTTCTACCATTAATATTTATCCAGGCTTATTAAATATTGTCCTATTATTTTACATTTTTGTTTTTGCCTTTTAAATTTAGGAATTTTTATTTCAGTTTTTAAAGTAGACTGAAGGTGCAGAATAAATATTAAAAGTGAGTTTCTGCCCGCTAATAACACATTTGCTGATAAGCTCAGGCGCACTGAATCCCCCTTCAAAGCTTTTGGGCAACAATTCCCTGATCACTTCTCACGGGTTTTATGTTTTGCTTGTCAAGAGCTCACAACATTATCCATCTGCATTTTCGGCATAATTCGCATAGAGACAAACACAAGGGTGCAGTCAGCTGCAACCTGCTCCAATTCGTCTTCGTCATGAGTGAAAGGCCAGCAGATGACATGCTATGTAATGTGTAATGTGTCTGTAATGTGTATGGGCCTATTTGGAGACCGACAGGCGGACATTCCAGTTCATTACGCTGCAGAAACACGGAGTTATTGTAATGCATTCACATCAGCACCCCATTCATCTCCATTATAACCAACACAGACCTTGTCATGTTATTAAGTGCTAAAAAGTGTTGGCTTTAAGGATGAACTGGGAATTACAGCACTGTATAGACCTATTAGTGTGGTTTATATACACTTCTTTGTTTGATTGTTTGTCTATTTATTTTTTCTTGGACTGATCCATTCAGCTCCAGCTAAGCACAGTTCATGGCCACACCCACAACAAAGGCTCCCCGGCTAAGAAAGAAATAAGAATTGATCAGATAAGACAGAATTATTTTGACAGTGTTGTATTTTAAATTGATTTCCAAGTCTGGTTTAATTATTTTTTTCATTCATTTGAAAGTGACTGTTCAATTGAGGAACCAATAATCAAATTTGAAGAGGCAAGAGAGAAGCACTGACTGAGCTGTTTGTCCCTCTGTCTGTCTGTCTGTCTGTCCGTCTGTCTGTACTGAGTCATAAGCCTTTTAAATATCTAAATAGTTGACCTGAGACCCATATGACAGATGCCTGGGAGAAATGCCACAACCCTTTGTCGTTTCAAGATCTCACAAGTAGATTTGTTATGAAAGTCAGATTTTTAAGATCAAGACCAACTCTGTGTCACTGGATCAGGTTTGTCTCCACGGGTTAAAACTGCGACTGCTGAGCCTTTTTTTTTTATTTGAATTTTATCACGTCCCATATAGATATTTGCCTGTCTTCAGTAAAGATGGACAATTGTTAGAGGAAGTGGACTATACGACTAGTTTAGCCTATTTAGCAAATATTTAGGTCACACACAAAAATGTAGGTAAGGCTTAGGTAGATTATCAACTCAAATGCTTGTTGAAATTTTACTGTAGGCCTACTTTAAGATCTATAACAAGGAAGAATACAAAGGAAGCTTTCTCCTCTATTTTTTGTGTGATTTTTAGAGAAAATTATAAAGGCTCGTAATTATGCCTATTTTCACATTTAGGCATCCATATCTTACCAGCACATTTTCAATGTCATAAGGCATAAAATGTCATTCAATTTCGTATTAATTATTGTCTATTCACTGTAATTAATCGAATACTGTACAAACGTGTCACATAGGCTATTAGGTGATTCCTCAAGTTCCTACAAAGATTCAGGTGGGCTTCAGCTTTATCTTATGATCGGTAGGTAGGCTATAATAGAGGAGTTTCTCACAATGGCAGTTTGCGGTGTTGAAGCGCCCTCTGCTGTCCATAAAGTGTATGAAATATGAAAGCCTAAAACCAAAGATTAACAGAACAACTTGCCCTGTGATGGCCAAGATGACAGTAATAAAATCAAGTGATGAGCTTGTGCCCTGGGCAGTAAAAAGTGAATAACTAATTAAGAAAAAAACATTCATTATGTCATGTTAATGTGACTCAGTAAGGAATTGGTAGATATTGCCTTTTTATTGATTTCACAGTATGTATGGGAAAGAGTTTGATAAGTGTTTAGGTATATGTGAATGTGTTTAGTGTGACTATGTGTGAGTGTTCTGTTCTGCATCTACATCAGAATACTCACAGTTTACTTATAGAGTAAAACATGTCATCAGACTTCAGTTCTTGAGGTTTTAAAGAAAGTATGACTCACCATATAATATTTTCTTTAAACCGCAGAATTATTGACAGACTTGCATGCAACCACCTTATACCAATGGACCAGGACCAGGACTTGACTGCTGTCACAGGGCTGAGAGAGACCACCAAAGAAAATGACATTCCATATGTGTGAGAAAAGAATCCAGTGGCTGTCAAAATCACTCAAATTTAGCATGGAATATGTGGTGCATGTGAAACACTGAGAAGGTAAAATAGAATAAATAAACTGTCTGGAACAGGGTTTCATGGTTTCAGGGTTTCTATATGGTAACACTGAAGCCAAGAATTAATAAAACTTCTTAAACGCAGTGCAGGGGCTCGTTAGTACAATACCTACTGTTAACCACGATTATCCACAAGTGGCCAATCCACAGCTTCAAACATTTTTTGACTTCATCCACCTCAAGTCACGCTCACAATTATTTATATAATTTCTGATCTTTGTCTTCAGACACTAAAAGAAAGAATACTATTCACTTCCACCAGCCAGCAGCCAAGCTCCATCAGTCGGTGGTTCAGTGTATCGCAGCACCAACTGAGCCAGCAGACTTTCAAGCTCAGCCTCATCATGCAGCTTTGTATGGAGGACTGAAACCTTCTGTTTCTGACTCAAGCACCGACAGGGAGAAGGACTTTTCTTATCTAGAGCTAGCCTTAGAAAATCTTGTTGATATTTATCCACAATTAACAAAGAATTATCACATGATGTTGGAGCATCTTAAGCTTCAAGAAGCCTAACTGATAGGTCGGTCCTTCATCAATATCCATATCTGTACTCAAGCAATAAAAGTTCTACAATTGCAGTGTAAACAGCCACATTAGCTGGCCCAGATGAGATGGCACTTGATCCCTACTTCACCTGATGTCAAAGGTAGCAATACAAAGTTCTGTCCTATATATCCACCTCCTACATGGTTTTGGGGGTGAATCCTGTGGATGTACTGACAGTCACTGATGATTTCATGAAGCCTGGTTTTCTAATCCAAAGTGCTGGTCAAAGGCAGGAGTTACCAGACAGCACTGCAGTTGTACACAGAAAAATTGCTAGTGTTAATAAGCATTGATTTGTCAGTGACAATTTGAGTTAAACAATTGCTGATTGGAGTGTTTGTCCACTCATAGAGCTGATATGGCTTGGAGCAGGTGTTCAATCAAAAGTGTTAAATTAACTCAGATGGGTGTGGATTTATGTAAACACTGGCATAGATTTGATTTTTACACTCGTAGAGTTACATTAACACTGGTTAGTTTGCGGTGTGCGCCATATTATTTCTAGTCTCTGACTGTCCAGTGAGTAAAAATGCACAAGAACATTGTCGTTGTAGTAGTAGTACTTGGAGTTCCTAAAAGTAGCATGAAAATGAAAAGACATCAGCTTAATCTACTAGATTTCTCTGGAAACACAGAAAAGAACAAGTACAGAACCTGTACAGGGCAGCTGGACATAATCCCTTTTAGTTTTATTGTGATGTAGGCGTTTTATACCATCGCAGTACACTACATCAGGAAATGATTTTTGAATGATAAGAGTGAAGCACTGACATATTCATGTTCAGATAAAAAATGACAATGAATGCTCTAAAAGTACATACACTTAACCAGAATAGCCAAGGCCAAATCAGTTTCGTGTGGCCATCTGGGCGGTTGTGTCAAAGGTTTGAGAGCTACAACTACATGGGCAGGCTTTATAAGTTCTTCATCTGAAATCACAAAATTGCTTTGTGTTTGAGTTCTATAAAATAGGTTTTTGTAAGGAGGTGTGAGCTGGCCACGTAACAGCATTGTTTATATCAGAAATGCTAAAACAAAAATAAAAAAAAATAAAAAAAAACACCTATCCAGACTACAAAAAAGCCTGTGCCAACAAATCCATATGAATTTTAACTGTTCGGAATTGTCCTTACCCACTGACTTTATCACTGTTAAAAACAGCTGTTGGTGAGATACGTTCCATTTCCAGGGACCATTTTGTTGTTTGGTGATGTATTTTTTCTTATTCCTGCAGATAACTGGCCAAATGTAGACGATGTGACGTCACATCAAATATTTGAAGCATTGCAAGTTTGAAAGCAGAAAAACTTTCAGCTATCTAAAACTTCAACGGTAAACATCAAGTCATGGGGCTGACATCATGTCAGAAACAAAGAGCAAGGTCTTCTTTCTAGACTCACCGTTTTGTACAACAATCTTACAAGGATACCAATTTCTCCACCGACAGTAGCATCAGTAGACCATAATGCATTGCAGCCACAAGAGATGTTGTTTTGAGTAAGGGGTGCAACTCTCACTTTTGCTCGACCTGAAAATCTCACGCTTACTTGCTCTTACTATGCTATCACTGTCACTATTACTCTCTCCAGCTGCAAGTATAATCCACATCTAAATGCAACAAGTTCACAAAGTCACAAAGTAATTCTGGGAAACACAGGAGCTCACTAACTGAAGCACAAGTAGACATGGCAGGTTGAGACAAATCACAATACTTTATCACAAAATAACTCCCGGAATGCACTGAACATCACAGATTGAACAGTGTTTTTCCAAGGGTGGGATTCTCCTTTAATTTACAACTGCAATGAAGCCATTGGCAATGCTAGCTAGCCTGGCTAACGTTACAACTATAGCAAGGTAGCATTGCTAAAAACAATTTCAAAACACATTGTGCAAAATGTAAATAGCCTCCGCAATTCATATCAAACAGGGCTGTGAGTTGAGACAGAAGTCTCCTATCTTTTGGTGAATCTATGGCAGGTCTTTTTTATCATTCATTCCCTAAAATGCACAAGTCACTAAAGATTAGCCGCTAGTAGGCTACTTATTTTTTGCTCACTAGTCACTATTCTGCCAATTAGCGTACTACTCGCAATTGTAAATGTACTAGTTGCTGTAGTGACTGCTTTGATTGAATCACTTTCCTGTACTACATCTATCAAGCAATGCCAATGAAAGAGGACAAGTAATGTTTGTTTTGAAAACAAATTTTTATTTTTGTGAAATGAAGAATACAATTTTTATTTGTGAGCTGCTGACAATGTCATAATACTGTCATAAAAAACACCTCCGTGTTGATTTTTACATTTGAGACCACTTGGTCAATCAGCCTTGCTTAGCTTTAATGCTGGGGAAGATGCGAAGTGACAAAACAGATGAATCACTACCTATTAAATTAGAACTAGTATCTATTATATAGCAACTACAATTACTATAGTGACTAGTAGTGACTAGTAACTGGCAGAGTAGAGACTAGTGAGCAAAAATAATTACTAATGGCTATTTTTTAAGTGTCCAGTGCAGTTTACATGATAAAGGGACTTGCCATAATGACTGTGTATATGTAACAGTATTTACATCGAAAACTGTGGAAATCAGATATTTCCATATATGTTTTGTCATTTGTTGCAAACAACAATTTATTGAATTTACCCAATATGTTGTCAATATCTTAACATACTGTTGTGTCTGCAAATATTAACAATCTGGAAGTTGCTTTGAACAGGCCGGGCTCAAAATGCTTTGCACTCATAGCTCTTTGGGTAAACTTATCCAGATCTAATTTTGGTATAATAACTGGAGTGTTGTGATCACTGGAATTACAAGACAGTCAATTTTGTAGTTTCAGATGTACACAAATTAAGCAAATCTAGTGTAAAATTGCAAGAAAATGGTTTGAAATTTGCTAAAATGTATTTCTGGGGGAGGAAATCCAGAGCCTGGCTAAGGGTCTGGGTGTTTGGACTTCACTAAAAAATGTCATATATATTTTTCACCAAACAGGGGAATCCCTCCACCTTAAATCAACCCATGAGGATACCAAGCTGTCCTAATGCTGTAAGTGCTCTTACCGTGGATGTGAACATTGGTCCGGAGGTGTAAGGGAAGCCAAGTCCAGACTCTAAAAAGAGTCTAAACATACAGTCACTCACAACAGCCTCCATCTTAGTTATTGCATTGTTGCTACAAGTGTGCAGATCCTCAATTTCTCATGATGAAGATTTGACAATATTTGCCTGAGTAAAGCAAGTTTTGGGGTTATGAAACCAATTATAGCTATGTGGATGGTTACATGAGAACTGTACCATTTTGAGTTCTTTCTGCTATGTTGTGCATTGTGTTTGGCTGTCTGACCTGCCCAGCTCGTTAGCTGGCTATTCTCCAGTCCATTGTGAGTTTAATATTCCTTAAATCATTATCTGTTTCACTAAGTGTTAGATTGTTGTCAGATAATGTGCTTGCTGAAAATTATATTTGAAATATTTTCTCCCAGTAAATGGATACTTACATTTAATGTAAGTATCCAGTATCCAAAGGCCTAGCTGCTGTGCAAAAGATAACCACACAGACAAGAGATTGCAATTTAATTTCTGTGTTGTTTTAGTTTTACAAAAGAAATAATTTAATGAAATGAATGTAATGAAACATAAAGCAAACTGGATTTTTTTTTAAATATATGCAATTTAGTTGTTTATTTTTAGACTTTTTTTCTGTGATTATTATTTATTTTTTGTGATATTTTTTATGTAATCTTAATTAATGCTGTGATATATTCTTTACTGTTAGACTGGCAATGCCTTTAATTTGTACATTTACATTGTTCAATTAAAAATAATTATCCAAGGATGTAGGGCCTATAACATATTTAAGCCTATAGTTCATCTTCCTCCAAATCAATGCTGCTGACATTATATGTTTAACTTGAATAGGTTATGATGGATAAGTGTAAAAGATAATAATAAAACTATTATCCCTCACCCACCTGATCAGGAAATGTGACCCACACCAAAATTCAAACCTCTTGTTGTGAGAAACAAATTCATCCCTCTGCTTCAAGCTGCTGAGAAACAGGTTGATATTAAATTATATTCCAATCTCAACTTTGAGGCAAGATTTGTATATTAACCATTGTGACAAACTTTTAAAAAGGCTGATAATTTAACCTACAAACTATTATTTCTTATCACACCATGCATTTGTGCATTGGTGAGGTCCTTGGTATTTCCATGGTAGGCCTGATCAAATCGTTTGAAAGAATATTCTAATTAGAACAAATACGTTGTCTTTAATGACAGATAATATCCTTACTGCATGTTTATTTTCAGTTCACTCATGATATTGACGCCTACATTTTGAATGGAATTGTATTTTCGTTTATAGACCTATAAGCCTGACTGAAAAATGGCTTAATATGCAACCTGATGTCAATTATACTAAAAACTAATAGGTTATATTTTTCATTGGGAGTTATAACCTTCAGATGATTCACTTTAATCAAGTAGACTAATCAGAATTATAATTAATAAAGACCACATTTATCAAAAAGGAATTTATTTTATCTGCCGTCAACATACATCATTCTTTCAATAAAGATTTTAGACCAACAAACTATTTACATCACATACAGCAGTGACTATATGAATGATAATCCCTTCTGACAAACACATGTAAACCTAAAAAAAAAAAAATCTAAAACACATGAATACACTGTTAATTGTGAACGAAATGTGACACAATTGAAATACATTAAGCTCTCTGAGACAGTATACAGTTATGGAATGTGTCAAACGGATCTAAATGGCTTCACACCTTTTAAATAGGAATGTATTTTATCATGAGGCTTAGTCGTTTTCTGTCTGTATATCGTTTCTGATCCCTAACGAAAAATCACTATAATATTCCTATATAGGGACTTATAGATTTGTGGTAACCCATAAAGGGTGTATGGTGACATTATTTTACTTTATTCTTGCCTATTTCATATCCAATTGAATCACTGTAATATTCCTATAATATTCCCATAAAAGTCTTATAGGGACTTACAGCGTGTCTGTGCTGCTCAATAGTGTGTTTATAGTGACCTTATCGCACTTAATGGTATTGTTTTTTTGTTGTTGTTTTTTTATCTCCTATAGTGTCACTGTAATATTGTAATAATGTAGAGACTTTATAGTTTTGTTGTGATGTTCGATATCCCATCAGCAAACAATCCTTCTAAAAATGTATCATAGGATTACTATAGTTATTTTTCGCAAGGGATTCCTCACATATACCGATCTAATCCTGATGCAAAGTTGGCTTGTCTCATGTAAGAGTTGTTGTAGGAGTTCATGGGGCCGGAGAGGCCCAGCAGCTGCTCCGTGTGCTCGGCGCAGGAGCCCGGGCGCAGAGCCGGCAGGGAGAGCCTGTTCCCGGGGCAGTACACTTGAGAGCTCCCGGGGGAGAAACCGGACTGGGTCATGGTGGGCAGGTGAGGAGGAGAGGCCGAGGAGGAGTACGGGTACCCGGCGGCCAGGTTGGAAGGGAGGTTCCCGCTGTTTCTGCTCAACATGTTCGCAGACGGGTTGACAGTCTGGGTCTGGAAGCACGCAGACGGGTCGGTACCGGTGACCGAGCAGCTGGAGGTCATGGCGCCCAGGTCGCCGCCGCTCAGCCCCAGCGCCTGGGAGTTGAGGTCTCCCCCCGGGCCGCTCTGCACCACCGTCTGCTGGCTGATGATGTTGTCGATGCTGAACATGCGCGGCTGTCCTTGGGCGACCCCGGCAGAGGTCTGGTAATGATGCAGCATGGCCGGATGGGGGGATGTGGCTGACAGCTGAGAGCCGTAGCCCGACCCTATCCCGGGATACAGGGTGTTAGGGTACGACGGCCGGCCCATAGGGGTTGGGGTGAAAGCACTGGAGCTCTGCATGTACCCGGGGTAGGTGCTCACATCCGTGCGCTTGAACCGTTTCCTTCTCCTCAGAAAGCTCCCGTTGTCAAACATGTCCTCGGCAGCGGGATCTAAAGTCCAGTAGTTGCCTTTACCTGGTCTGCCGGGCTCCCGGGGGATCTTGACGAAACAGTCGTTGAGGGTGAGGTTGTGGCGGATGGAGTTTTGCCACTTCTTTGAGTTCTCTCTGTAAAACGGAAAACGTTCCATGATGAATTTATAAATGCCCCCCAGGGTGAGCTTTCTCTCCGGGGAGTTGGCGATGGCCATGGCGATGAGAGCGATGTAGCTGTAGGGAGGTTTCCCCCGCTGGACGGGCCTCTTCCTGCGGCGGCTCCCGGTCGGCAGGTGCTCCTCGGTCTGGCCCAAAGCAGCCCCGTCCTCCGTGTTTGGACTGTTCCCCCGGGGCTCAGACTTGATCAAAATATTGTCTTTGGACCGGGCCTGCAGCATCAGAGGTGGCGGAGGCAACGGCGAGTCCAAGCTCACATTTGGAGACATGACAACAGGACTTGTTGCCTCGGCCGGCGAATGCTGCGTCTCAGCAGTCATGTTGCACATGCCAGAGAAGTAAGAATAATTTGCAAGATTCATAAAAGAAATGATTAATTGTCTTCCTCTGTTGAAATAATCAATTGGGGAAAATGCCCGTGAAAGTTACAGGCTGTTGCGTATTTTGTAAAGCCAGTGACTGATCCTCTAGTCAAGCCAAAAATAGCCCCTGTCCTGCCCTGGTGTTTGGGCCGGTTTGTGTCTCTCCAGGTGAGAGAAAGGCGTTGACAGCTTTATAAGGCAGGGCAGGAATGACGCCACTGGCTGCCCGATGACGATGGAGGCAGGAGGGTACAGTGCCCTCCTGACGGACTGGGTTCACACAAAACCCAAAAGAAAAATCACTGTAATATTCCTATAATATTCTATAGGGACTTGAAGGTTCTCCGTGGTAGACAATATTGAGTTACTGATCTTATCGTTCTGTATGGTATATATTTTTTATTTCCTATGTTATATTCCTATATTAGGTAGTCTATTAGTTAATCATTAGTTTATAGCCTTGCTGGGATTTCAGTATAGTATCCTTCTAAAATGTATTATAGGATAGTTAGGGGAAAGTTCTTCATTTGGAAAGGCCTAATTGTCACCTCAATTTACATTGCATTGCATTAGCCATAAAAGCCTGTTTGATGATAATTTTCTGTTGCCACATTATTAGATGTGCTATGGCTTAGACACTATTGATGACCTCTCTCTCTTTTTCTCTCACAAACACACACACACACACACACACACACACACACACACACACACACACACACACACACAAACACACATTCTCTAACTCTGTCTTTGTAGCTATCTATCTCTCTGCTGCTCTCTCTGGGTTTTCACTGACAGCTGTGTGTATATCCAGGACAGAAACAACACTCACAGAGCTGCTCCATGCTACTCCAAACCCAACAGCCAATCCACCAATTGAAAAATAATAACAAGCCACTAAAAACAAGCAATTGAGCTATGAAAGCTTTTGGGGTAGAAAAGTAAATATCCCTTCATTTCATTTTCATTTTTGGAGAATGATAATCAAACACTCCCCAGGCCAGAGAGGAGAGGTGTTATCTTATGGATTTTGAAGTGAAAACACAGTTCTGTGCACAATTGGTATGCAGACAACCCATTTAAACACAAGCGTATGATAGTGCTCCTAATTGATTATTTAGGCAAATAGAGGGTTGAAGTTCATTACACAGGCTAAGATACACAGAGATGCGACCATCGCTTTTAACAGTGTGTTGCTGGAGGGCTGTTGATGTGGAAGATACGATGCAGGACTGAGCCACCAAGGCAGACTGATGCTGTCTTTTAATTGGTGAGACCAAAGATGATTTCCCTGCCATGGTCTTGCCTGGACAATAAAGTTCTATCAGACTCTATTCTATTCTATTCTATTCTGTTCTGTTCTATTCTATTCTATTCTGTTCTGTTCTGTTCTGTAGCATGTTGCATTGTGTCAACATGCACATTTTAATAACTCAATTGAATTAATAACTCAACTAAATGAGTGTATATGTAGGTATGTGTGGGTGTATGTATATATACACTCATGTACTGTATATGTGTGTGGAGGTATACATTAATTCAGATGTATGGGGATGTCTGGAAATGTATGTGAACAATAGGGACAGACAGAAAGGGAGACAGAGAGAGAGACAGAGACTGTGTTCAAAGCAGACTTTAAAACAACACGGCTCATCGTCCCTGTCTCTCACATGGCTGATATAAAAGAAATGGTGTCATGAATCAAACCAAAGTCAAAAACCATAACCCGCCTCCCATTCTACTAGCTGCAACCCCCCCCCCCCACCCCCCCCCCCCTCATAAAGCTGTAAGCCCCTCCAACACAAAGTAGCCGGCACTCCCGACAGACAACTGTGCCCCCCCTCCTCACCCCAGCCACAGCTCAGACAACACTAAGCCCAGCTAGCTACTCACAGCCAGTGGCTAACAGCTTCAGACAGGCGTGGGAGCGGGGGTGTATCCAAGCAGGATCTGCCCCCAGAGCTGCCAGGTCAGGCAGGACAAACAGGGGCTCA
Source organism: Centroberyx gerrardi (assembly GCF_048128805.1). NCBI lineage: Eukaryota > Metazoa > Chordata > Actinopteri > Beryciformes > Berycidae > Centroberyx > Centroberyx gerrardi. The sequence continues at coordinate 9,706,411 of NC_136005.1, forward strand.
GGCCAGGAAACGGGCCCTCTGCCCCGGGGCCTGCGGCCTCTCGCTAATCCCCCCCACTCCCCCAGCCTCCCTATACCTCCCTGCTCCGCTACGCTCCCTACACACTCATCCTGCTCCCTGGCCAGTCTGTCCCTTTACGTTCCCAGTCACACGCATAGGTTACACACACACACACACACACACACAATGGCTGATACTGTCCGCCATAAAGAGAACATTTTTCATGAATGTGGGATTCAAAATACAGTACATTGTGATCTGTAAATTAAAAGGAGGATAACGAAATTATATGATTAATCGCTGCTTGGGAAGGACTTCTGGGATGGTTTAGCATCCTTCAAAGCAACAGCAACAGAGATCCTGATACAACACTAAGTCAAGCCCTGAATTATTCACTTTCAAAAATTATACATAATTCCATCTACAAAATATTGTAATTATTTTAAGTAAAAAAGTTATTATTAACAACTGCTGTGCATATTACAATATGTTATGAGTTATGTATTTACTCCAGCTGTCATCTGGTCAAATAGTAGATGTCTATTTTTTTATTGGCCAGAAGCTTAAACAACTCTGAAAAGTTGCTTAACTTTTTGGAGATGCAAGGTTTTTTGTAGGAAACCGACAATAGACACACACGCTCACACATGATCTGTTTTTGTAAGCCTTCTTTTTAAATTGTGTCAAAAACAAAACACAATTCGGCATGTTTTGCCAGGCCAAAACAGCTGTTGTTAGACAGTCAGACAGTACAAAGCATGTGGAGGAGGTTGGTTGGTATAAAGGATTCCCTGAAGTTCCTCAGGTAGCAAGTTGAAGCTCCATTAGAAGAAGTGTAACTTGCAAAAGTGTTGTTTTCCAACAGTCAAACATCTAACTGTGACCTGAATCTTAACCCTAACCTTAACCAGAGTTGTTTTATTTGCCTAACCCAAAGTCAGCTGTTGTTGTTTCCTAATCCTAACCAAAGTAACTCCTTTTCTAACCCTAATCCTAAACTAAATCAGAGTTTTTTAGTGTGTGTGTAAACCTAAACCTATTATGAGAAAAACTCACCATGAGTGGAATGGTTGGAATTATGAGATTTACAAGACTAAGGCGATCATAAAACACACTGGCCTGAATATGCTGTTTTAAGAGGACGAATAACATATTCTATCTAATTTATTATTATATCATTATTGTATCACTTACAAATAATGGCAATTGCATGATTACAACATGAGCAACATAGGCTACTGTAGATTGGCATTTGGGAGTTTTAGGCATTCATGAAATGGTCTGTTGAATTCATCAAATGTCCACCCAAACATGGATATTTGTTATGTATATGAAGACTTACACTCAAAACGCTGTGAATTTTGGGGGAAAAAAATTATTATTATTATTATTTTTTTTAAGACAGGATCTCTAACTAACGTAGGTTTCATCTCAGCTTTCAGGGGGACACACTCTGAATTAAACCCTTCGCAGCAAATCACACTTGCATATTATGGGCATAGTGGTAGCCTGAATGCAACTCTGTTTCTCTTCACTTCAAACAAAATATATCAATTTACATAGAAAATTATGGAGGTGTACGTGAGAGAGAGAATGAGGAGAATTATAGGTCAATGTGAAATACAGTAAGACATTGCTACTGAACCCCTGATCTGAAGGGCAACATTAATCAAAATATGAAATATGGCAATCTGATTTGTTGTCAAAATTCTTTTGAAGGCATTATAAGGAGTTTCAAACAACTAGGAGGCTCCATGTTTTAAAGGGGAAGTTGTCTCTGTGCTTGTGACCAAATCAAATCACAAAATGTGCTTCGCTAAAACTCAACAGAGCTTTTAAGAGGTTAGAGTGAATAAAAATACATTATATGCGCATGCAGAAATATTTGTGGGGGTGGACAATTCATCCTTCTCCTAACATTGAGTGGGGCACATCCCCTTGTCTCTTCCCAAATCTACATCTATGGTCTGCGGCGGTCTCTGATGGTACTCGCTCTACAGATGGTTCTCTTCCTCTTTTCGATGAAGTTCTGAGAAATACAGATGGAGAGAGGGACAGAGAGAGTTGCTGAGTAAACACTTGGAATCCATTCATTCGCGAAGTGGCTCCAGGGGACGGGGAGGAGGGGGGCATGAGAAAAAGAGGGGGAATAAAAGAGTGAGAGACAGAGCGAGAGAGAGCAAGAGAGAGAGAGAGAGAGAGAGAGAGAGAGAGAGCAACCTTTTTCTTGCCCAAGCTCATCAAGTACGGGCCAGGGCTCCTGAAAACGCAGGGATTACCAGGGTGCTGGGGCTCTCCTGGCCCGGCTCGCCTCTGCTCGGTCCTGCACTGCACGCTACACTGCCCCGCTAAAGCACTGCACATGGTTCTCACACACACACACTCACCATGCTTTCTGTATGGTTCTCATCTCTCGCTCGCAAAATGCAAACACGCAGACACATAAAGGCAGAGACAGACACGTACACACACACACACACACACACACACACAGACACACAGTGGTCAGGACTGAATAACTTCATGCATACAGCACTCCTGATCATACTACACCCACAGCCACTGCATTTGTTGCTGAAGTTTGGTCAAAAGCAAAAAGGACGCTGGATTTTTGGATACCTATTTTGGATCTTCCCAATTTTCATAGGAATGGAAAGAAGTGCAAGCATACCTAACATATTGTACTGTAAATAAATTCATCATTATTATATCACACATGAGCTCTGCATGGAGATGGACCAGACCTGATCCCTGTAACAAAAAGACAAATTTAATCCAGCATTCCTCAACATATATGAATATCCATAAAGCAACATATATCTCTAAAATAATGTGTTGTCTAATAAAGTTGAATTTAAGATAAGAGGAACGGCATGTGTCTAGACCTGGAGTCAAACTCGACACTGGAAGTACACATAATGTGCCACAAAGTCCTCTCCACTTAGTACACAAAATATCATATCTCCTGCAATTGTACATTCATTATGCAACATAAATTGTTGACCCATAGTCATACAATTAAAGATATATTAATGATCTCTTATATTGTTAAGCTGCCCTCCAGACAGCCAGGAAAGCCCCCAGCCTCCAGCACTGCAGTCAGGGATGCTGTAGGAACGATCCACTGAGCGCCAAACTGAGGTCACATCCTGTTAAGATAAGCAGAGCAATTAAACAATTAGGAGGTGAGGAACTCGCGGATGAGGTGGAGAACAAGACTCCAGGCCATTTGACGGACAAAGTCTTTGGCACCGCTCTCAGCTCTTCATAATGGTGAAGCTGGGCACCGCATTGATTTTTAAAAAAAAGTTATTCAGGGGAAAAGAAAGGCAAATGTTTCCGCCTTAAGCCACCTTCAGATGCTTCTCATTTGTTATTTCTGACAGCTCAAGGGGACCCAAAGGGGGATAAAATGACAATGAGTATAAAAAGCATATTCTTATACAGCAAATTTTGCAGTGTTAGTATGTGTTTTTCAGTGATAATTACTTTGAGTTGACAAGTGTTGATTGGAGATTTGATTGTCCAACTCTGATGGCTGTAAACTTACATAAACGTTAGCCTTTCAAGAGAAATAATGATCTGTTCAATGACTGGGTTAGATTTGGAGACTTGGGAGGACAGAATGACCAGCGGAGCTCAGATAGTGTGAAGGTAAGAGAAGTAAACATTGTCCTAAAACTCCACCGCTTACCGTGGTGCGCCAACAAAGAGAAGCTTAATAACTTAATACTGGGAGCTCCTGGCTGGCTGGGTGGGTCCTGAAGCTGCTCTCCCTACCAAGGGCCACCAAGACAAGAGCAAACAATGGGGATCATACACCCGTCTGCTGTGGAGAGCCGGGGTGGTCAACGCTCAGAGGGACGAGAGGAAGAGCACACTTCTGTCCCACAGAAAAGTTTTGAACCACAGAAAAGTTGAGCATCTGCCAAGGCAACAGCCAACAGAGATCCTGATAAAGAAATTCAAAGACAAATAATGACTAATCGAGTAAGCAAACAGATAAACAAATAAATAAAGAGATAAATAATTAGGTAAATTAATTATTGAATGATTTGTAAAATGAACGAATGAATGAATAAATGAACACCTGAATACATAATATATGAATAAATGAGCTGTGATAAAGCTTGATAGATTCACTGTAGATATCAAAAGTAGATATTAAGAAAACTATAGCCAGTTTTATTTTCCTGAGAGCTGTGTGATTTAGTTCAGATCTCCAAACTGAAAACTCTGGATATTGTCTGTTGGCTTTATAAGGTGCTGTGTATCTGAAGCATTCCTGGAAGGCTATGTGGACCAGACTGGCAGACTGGGTGGTGATGAGTAACAGCTTACCGCAAGGGAAGAGGGACTGATGTGTGGGCTGGATGGCTGGGTTGTGTGTGTGTGTGTGTGTGTGTGTGTGTGTGTGTGTGTATGTGTGTGTAAACGTGTGAGCATGTGTACATACATCATGTATTAGGAGAGCTGAAAACCTACAGGATTTTTTTCTGCAGAAAGCACATCCTTTCATTCCATCCAGAACTTGAATTAAAGTCATTTTTTTCTGTCACATTTTTATCAACCTAAAGAAAATCCTCCAGCGGCACAGCGGAGTATCAGTGAGGTCACAGTGACACAGACAGACCCAGCGTCAGACGTCAGAGTTTCGGAGGAGAGAGAGAGGAGAGAGAGGGAGGAGAGGTGCGCTCAAAAGAGAGACAAGGACTTTCATTCAGCGACTCCATGTCTCCTCATAGTGCTATCTTTCAACATGCACTTCTCACTTCTCTTTCTCCTCAGCTCCCCATGGCTCCGACTGGATCTCATCCTTCTCTCCAGGGAAAAGAAAGAGGAAGCCTGAACACTTTGAGGCTGTAAAACCAAATGTCATGTCTGCACTTTTTGCCATAAAATAGCTTACTATTTTTCCTGAGTGTGAAAAACCCTAACCCTAACACCACAAAGAGAACTTAATTCATCCTCTGACAAGACCTTTTTTTCTATCATAAAGTATTCCTTATATTAAAAGTTTTATTGATTGAATCCAAGCCAGTCCATCTTGCTGTTATCACCTTCATCAACAGCGCTTGTTGTCCAGCTCAAAGCAGCTATTGGTCCTGGCATTGCTTGGTGGTGAGAGACGGACAGCCAGCATGCAGACACACAGCGGCAACCCGCCTCAAGGCTTTATTACACTGAGAGAGAGGGGAGAGCAATGATAAGACCCGGCCTTTACACAGACCGATAGAGTGGGACACACACACACACACACACACACACACACACACACATCACGTGCTTGTCACACACAAACACTCACACATACACACACACACAAACACAGGCATGCACACATACAAAGATTTGTTTTAGAGCCAAGCCCAAATGTTCAACCTTTATCATGAAAATTCATTAAAAACAGAAAGGTCAGTAGAAAACAAGTTTCAAAGCCAGGCTACATGATTAGCCTTCATACATACAACCAAAAAAAAAGGTCTTTGGATTTACTTTAAAAAATACATTGGTTCCATATAATTGAAATGTGTTTAATCAACACAAATGATTTGCTTTGGATTGAATTAAATGTAATTGATTGCATAGTGTAAAGAGTAGAAGCATAACTTCTTAGTAAATAACACAAATTATGATTTTGTGAAAATGACAAGCAATCTTTCCTTGTTTTTTCAGTGTACTGTACCTCATCCCACACACACTTTATCAGTTTCTAGTTCACCTGGTGTTTTAAAACTGAGATTGCAAAGCCTTTACGTTTGTCCTCATGCTGTAGCCTTCTTAATGTCCCCAAAGAAATGTTTCATTACTAAGTAACTAAGGTTAAGCTCATTGCAATTCCACCATCATATTTAATGAATTCTCCCGAGTGAGGACATACAGAATGATAGAAGATATTAGTGGAATATTTGCTCAACTCATCTGATGAGAACATTAATTATGAATATTTTTAGAGTGCTCTCTTAATGGAGAGCCCTTCAATGTTACAGTTACAGTATTAACTGATCACTCTACATTTTGAAATTCTGGAAACCCACTTAGAAACCACCAGTCTAGATATGACAGAACAATCATCTCTCTCTCTCTCTCTCTCTCTCTCTCTCTCTCTCTCTCTCTCTCTCTCTCTCTCTCTCTCTCCTAGTGCTTTATCCATCCTTGTCTGTGGAAGTGACTGAGGACAGAAGTTGCCGGTCAGCGTTTACCACCCAGTCCCACACCCTCTCTTGTCCTATTGTCCCTCCTGTCGTCCGAGCCCAGCTCAGACAGGTAGGATCAGCACCCATTATGTTCCTGAAGACTTACGCACACAAACAACCAGCAAACTGCAGGTAAGAGCACTCACTCAGCAGACGCCAAGCTAGTAGCCACACACATAAGGATGAAGACACATGCATGCAGGCACATGATCAGTGGTTATCACTGTCGCCTCACAGCCAGAAAAACCCAGGTTCTCCCCATGTTCATGTGTGTTTCCTCTGGGTACTCCGGTTTCCTCATGCAAGTCAGGCAGATTGGAGACTCTAAATTGTCCTTAGATATGAATGTGAGTGTGAGTGACTGTCTGTCAGTGCGTCTGTGTTAGCCCTATGATGGACTAGCGACCTGTCCAGTGCATCCTGGGATAGGCTCTAGCCCCCCATGACATTGAAAGAGAATAAGTGGGTAAAGAAAATGAATGAATAATTAATTGCATATAAGGTTCATAGGGTTTTTCTTGTAATTGAGGGTCTAAGGTTGTGGTGCTGGATAGGCTAGGCTAGATAGGATAGGTAGGTAGGCCTGTTATGTCTTCAACATGCTATTTTGTGTCTTGTGCTTTGTTTCCTTGTGTTTTATTTTGTTGCATACTGTATTACATCATTTTGTTTTGTGACTGATTGTTGATTAGTTAGATCTAGGTAGGCTCTTTTTCTGTAAAGTTCTTTGAGACAGGCTTATGATAAAGGGCTATATAAATAAACCTGAGTTGACTTAAAGAAAGCCTTTTTCTCAGGTTCAAACCATTCACTTCATTACCAAACAAGGGTAATGTAGTCTTGATGTAGTCTATAGCAGTGATTCTCAACCTTTTTCATATCAAGGACCCCTAATTTAGTACACATTAGGGCCATGGACGGCCATTTGATGAGATTTTCTCTCTCAGACCCAAATCTGAGAATATATATATTTTTAGATATGATTTTCTCCAGAATTCCATGATTATCTATACTGTAGCTAGAGAGATAACAGTGAAACTATGATCAAAACAGTCATTCATGTACATTCTCTAATTACGTTAACTTCTTGTAAATTAAATAATGGTGCAGTTTAACAATTCATCAATTTGCTGTTGAGAACCACTGGTCTATAGTACGTCTACATGCTCAAAAGCAACATGAAAGTGTCACTGAACCTGTTTTTACCTTGATGGTGAATGCAGCCCCTTGCACCCCTCTAGTGGTCACCAGGTGAACTGCAGTATTTCAAGGCCTCTGGAGTTTATCAACAGATGTTGCATTATTTCTCCAACGTCTTGCTCTGACTGGTGCTCCTATGGGCAAAACAGGTAAACATCAGTGCAGAAAAAGAGAGGGTTAATGGGACTAAAAGCTTTCCTACTGGGAGAGGATAGTGTAGACGTGGCTTTTCAACTAAGTACAGCAAGTAATGCAGGAAATGGCAAATCCTCGGAGACAGACAGATGGAGGGAAGACATTTATATCAATACAGAATAAGTATGGGTAGCATTCACAGACTAGAGAGGAGGTCATTATTATAAAGTTATGGCTGGAGCACGGTTAACCAAATTACACATATATGTAGTGGTTATTGTAAACACCCAAGTTCATCTAGTGTGTCAGTAAATGTTATAAGAGCCTGTTTGATTGTATGGAAGAAGCAGGTTGCAGGTATTCACTGCCCGGTCTAGGGAAGCAGGAGGCGGCTGGATGCCTACGAAGAAAAAGAGGCGGAACTAAAATATTACTTGTGTTGTTTCTGCCGTGTTTTAAAATTGACGTACAGGCGGTTTGCTTCAAATCAACATGGCGTCCAGAAGAGCGTCAACAATGCCAAGTACTATTAAAAATACTTCTACAGATGGAAAAAGGTATTTATTATCGTGTTTTATTCTTTTAAGTGAGGATATTTTATCTTGCAGATGTTTGTCCAATATGATTTAACGTTAGGAGGCTTTGATCCAGAGGTAGACTTCCTGGCTGTTTGACAACTGTAACGTTTTTATTTATTTATCATTTTGTTTAACATGTAAACATTGTACATTGCTAGACATACGTTATACAATAAGTCCCTGTATATATAGTCACCGTGGCGTATGCATTTTTTCCTTTTATGAGCTGTAACGCTGAGACCAAGCTAACTAAACTGGCTACAGACTTAGCTAACTTGTTGAGCTTAACCGTAGGCTGCTTTCAAACAAAAATCAACATTTTGCTGTCTTGTGTGTTCTCCACGTAACATTATACGGTTGCTATTTTGAATTTAACGACATTAGCTACACTTTTTTTTTGTTATTTACAGCTCTAAAGGTGGGAACAGCAAAGCTAACAACAGTGGAGCTGGGAAGAAAACAAAATGTAAGTAAAGGAAATGACTCCCATCACAACGCATTGAGACTTGAGTTTGTGGATCTTCTGAGTGTTATCATATTACCATATTTCAGCTTCAAACCTTAGCCTAGATCTGTTATCACAAGTTTGAGTCTTAACATCTACTTCTCTGGATTCTGGATGTGGGAGAGAGTTGTTCCACGTTTACCTAATTTGATTGGATTGTCTTAGACCATAGAAATAACATATAGCAATTCTTAGATTGAATGCTGCTTCCCTTTAAAAGAAACTTGCAGCAGGGCACATGATGCACACAGTTTTGTTGAGTTATGCTCTAACTTTATTCGTTTGTATGAAAAATGCCTAATAATGTCTTCATTAATGTCTTTTCCCTTTAGCTAGTGGGACTATTGTCAAGTCTCGATATTTGCAGCCTGTTGAGAAGACAAGTCTGTCAAAGGTAATTTTGGTGATTTTTAAAATTAATTAATTTATTTTTATTTCTTTTCATTCCACATATGCGACATTCACTAGTGGTCATCTGATTAAATTAAGAATTGTAACTTAGTCTGCCAATTTTACCTATATTCTTAGATAAGTTTTTTCAAATGTTTTCTCTTCCGGTCCCCTTGTGTATGTGCACTTCAGATGCACCTAAGCTTATTCTGTGTGTTATGGTCACAGTTGTCATGTTACACATTCGTCTCCCATTGCGCCCCTCTAACCATCAACAGAGTAACTCCCTGACCAATGAGTCCATTGCTGTGCCACCGAGGCCCTCCTCACCTAAACCCAGTTGTGTCAAACCAAAGGTGGGCACTCCACCAAGACGCTCGATGGCCCCGCAGGCTCTTCCAACACGTAAGTACTTCTTATGTGGGTGTGCATAAATTATGATGGGAATGTTTGAACAAGCACTAGCTGCTGTGGTGTTTCCCCACAGTAATGCTATCAACTTCCAAATAGTTTCACTGGTGTAATTTAAGAGGGTCTTTATTTTGGTGTAAATGCTACGTTACTGATCCTGTTGAATTTTCAGTATTGTTGATGAAATATTTTTAGGCTATGTCAGTGATTGACATCTTGAGCTGAAACTCTGTTGTACAATGTTATCTTTAATATCTGGTCTGATTAAGTCTATGAGTTTGCCTACATGAGAACTATGATTGACTTCTGCCATGTTGTTTCCTCACAGCGATGATGTCTACTCTACTCGAGCCTTCACTGCTGGGGAGAAGTATTCTGCAGTCTACTTTCTCAGACGGACACCACATCTGCCCAGATTTTGATATTTCAGTCATTAAAGGTAAACTGATTCAAACCCCTCAAAGCTTGGGATTGAATAACAAATGGGACCGCCCTCTAACAATTTACTTCTTTATTTCTCTAAGATAAGACAGTGATACAAAATGCAGTAGAACCTGAGAGGAACCCAGAGAATGAGAAGAGGATCATCGAGATGCAAACGTTCCTGTTGGCCTACCTCACAGCTAAGGTAAGTTAGTGGAGAACTTACCTTACATACTGAAAACTGTCATTGTGAATGAGACTAGCTCATAATGCATCTACATTGTTAAACGAGGGTACATTAAAAAGGTTTCTTTAACTGAAACATTGTTATCATCTAATTCATTTTTTTGTGTCTCTTCAATGGAGTTTTCACTTTGAATACTGCACAATGTTCTGTAGGCGAATGAACGTTATCTCACCATAATCCCATACCTTGCGTGACTTGGTTCCATTTCTGCGCTGTTTGACTTAAGATGGAGAGCAATACTGCGAAGCTGAAGGCCGAGGCAGAGGCAAGGATCCTGCAGGAGATGGAGGGAGAAGAGAAGCTGCATAATGAAGTCCAGGAGAAGAAGCGCCAGTACCTCCTCATGGAGAAGGACAGGCAGAGGAATGAGCTGCTGGATTTGCAGGTCAGTAAACTTTCTCCGTTATATGATTTTTAAATGTCATTTTTAATGTGCCTACTGTTTCAATAAATTGTTCTTTTAACCTAATGCATTTTCAAGAGACACCGTTGAAAAAGAAAACATGAGTTTCCAGGTTTTTACAGTGACATTGTTCTTAGAAGTAATGGCAAACACAATATGAATATCACCTACTTGCCAACCCACCATCACCACTATTTTCCGTAATTTGCTGGAAATAATTAGCAATGTATAAAACTGAGGTCTGGACAAGTATAGAATTTTAAAATGAAAACTGTGAAGCAACTGTGTCTATGTGTGTAAAACTGTGTAAGTACAAATATTATTTTCTATCAGATTGCTGCATTGACTCCAGTTGCGGAAACTGCTAAGCAGTTCACAAAGGAATACACGTCTTTTGCCACGGCTATTGACACCACCCGACATGAGCTGCCTGTCAAGAACTTCTACATTGAGGGGGACAGAAGAGAATTCCTGGGTTGGTGTTAACATGTTAAAAAAACATAGTGGAAATCAAAATAAAGGGTGTCTAAAATAATGCATGGTAATGTAACAGTTGCCAAATCTGGACACATACTCTTTGATGCGCTTTCCAGTCCTTCGGTGTGAATCTTTGAAAGAGTTTCCTGCCAAAAGGAAAGTGATATAAAATTATACATATTTGAGAAGCTAAATATGAAATTTCATATTAAACTGTGTGTGTCTGAATTTGGATACTTTTACATGATTCAAACTTTTTTTAATGATGCTTTTTCACCTAAGGTGTGCATGCACTCATATTACTGTAAGATGCTTTGGAGAGGAAAACAAAAAACACCAAATGACATGTTTTGCTGAACATTATGATAAAGTCTAGTCCTGTCTACCCATTTAGATAAAGCAGAGGCTTGCCTGAAGCAGAGTGAGAAGTTGCTGGTGGAGTGCACACAGGGAGATCAGCAGGACAACAGCACCTCTGTAGAGTGCCTGAGAGACATGAAAATGGCTTCCAAGGACATCAGCCAGCAGCTTTCAGGGTAGGAACATCCATATCATCATTTTATTTATATTCTATCCTAATAAATTAGCTTAGCCCCTGCTACATGGAATACCTGCAGAAAGATTTGAAACTAAAGGAACTGTTTGGAAGTGATTAGTCTGTGTTCAAAGCTGTTTGATTGGGTAAGGAAAACATACCTTTCGGAAATTGGTGATGCTTTAAATACATTGTTTGCTTTCTCTTTACTTTTCACATGTGTGTCTGTTGTGCGTCTCTTCTCTTTATGTTGTTCCTTCTCAGAGGATTACAGAGGATGACTGTATGTTATGATTGCATTTTGATTAAGTGGTTTTGTCTGTAACTGTTCTTAGCCTAGACTCCCTTGAAAAGGAAATAGATTAGACACTTCAGTACTGAAGAATTGGAAATCCATGAGTATTTTATAGCTATAGCAGCTCAGAAATCACAACTCTTATGTTTGATGTGAGGGTTTGGTTGCACTCACACATTGATGTCTTCTATCTTTCTCTCTCTCTCAGGGCTTTTTCAGAGCTGCTGGAGCTGTCATCGTTGGTCTGCCGCCATACAATCCACATCCAGCAGGCCATGGAGGAAGAGCAGCTGAGCACGACCAGAACCCATGAGCTCTACTGCCCCAAACAGTGAAAGATACCACACGGCATGGGATACACAGTACATGCACTTTGGATATATTTTCCCCCCCAAACTAGATTTCCCTATATTGGATATATTTGTAAATTTTTGTGTTTGTCTTTATGAGTATTGTGTTTTTTGTTTTCAGCTGTGTTATAATGAATTGAAATAAATGAAGAAGAATGACTGATTCTGTTTTATAGTTGGAACTTTGTTAATAAATGAAACGGCCTGTGAACATTTCCTTTTTCTTTTATTTCCACTGCTGAAATAGTCAGCTTGTTAGTGGTATTGATAAACCATCTGTAATAATACAATCCTTGCATATTGCTGTCTTGCCTTGGCTATTGTAACATGAATTGTAAGTACTATAGATACGATAGACTCATGATTGGTTGGAGCTAGTTTTAGTGATGTAATATGATCATGCACAATAACAGCGTCTAGTTAATTGGGGGCTGGTTTGGCGGTAAACATAGGCAATTCACTGAAAAAGCAAGGTTATAACCACAAGCTCACACAAAACTATGTAGTCATACACAAATCATTTACTTTGAGATTATTGAGAGATAATAGCAGCTCAAAAAAATAGTCATACTATTGGGGAAATTTAAATATTATGTATGTTGATGAGTTAAAAGAGTTTTAGGAAGACTGGTAAACAAATAGCAATTTGGAATTAATTAATTAATTATAAGTAAAATGCCCCTTAAATACCCTTAAGCAGAATTTCTGTTTGCCTGCTAACAGAAAAGAGTAACATGAAGTTACTGATCATTAGGATATTGTGTGAAATCTAATTGTGAAATCATATTTTAAGGTTTTTCTTTTAAGCCAATTGGATTCTAGTAAATTGTTTATTTAATTTATTTTTTTAAATTGGATTCTAGTAAAACATCGCGACCGATTGCGGATGTGACGTTACATCAAAACAATAAAGGCGAGTTTTCATTGGGTGATGCTGAAAAGTGGCGACATACACATTGGAACTAACCAATGAGCAGCAGGAGAGCACCTCGTCGCATGTGAGTTGTTATATTTCACATAAATTGATTTTTCTCAACATTGTATTCAAAGTTAGGTCTTGTATTGTATGTTGACGGCTTGCGTTATACAACACTTAGCCTACACCAAAGCACAGCTAGAAGAAACGCAATCCCCGCACCATCTAACGCCACTAGCTTGGTTGCTAACAGCTAGAAATTAGCTTGGTAGCAGTGCTGGTCGGCTAACTGTACCGGCTGAAAATGGGTTTTACCAGAACATACATGCTATTGTCACTGTTTTGTCTTGCTGTAATGTAGAAAACGCAGGGGTAAAAATCGCTGAGATAGAACTAGCATGGTGTTGTTAACTAAGCAACCTGATATTTCACAATACAACTTGGAGGAATTAGACTTGCTGGTTTGCTCCCTTCCGTACTAGATCACATTAAACATAAAACAACACAAAATCATAAAAAGAAGTACACAAGTTAAAAGTAGAAATGAAGGGAAGAGTCTCTTAATTCGGCAGTAAATTAAGTAAGTTACTGTATATGTAATTGAAGCTAGTCTAAGTCCAAGAGAAAAAAAGAGTACTAGCCTACATAAAACAACTAAATAGAATCAGAAACGGGACTCTTATCTATACAGTATGCACATGGTTTTCTGTTGGAACATGACTTAATTGGTGATGGGAAACTATGGATGTCAGTAGCAAAAAAGCAGTATGATAACAATACTACTAAATTGAAATACATACAGGTTGGTACAATATTGCACTGGTGTCCAGAGTATGAATATACTGTATATACAGTATATGAATATGGAGAATATTGCACTTGGGTCCATAGCATAAATAGGTATAAATATATAACTATATACAGATATATAACTATATAGCAGAGTTGAGTATATAAAAACTGACTATATGATGCTAGGTGCAGATGCTGGATACCAGCAGTAGAGTCCATTCTGGTGCCATCGCTCAGTGTGGTGACGGTGTACAGTTCAGTTGTTGATGAGGGACACCGCTCAGGGGAACAAGCTGCTCTAGTGTCTGGTTGTTTTAATTCTCATGTTACTCTGATGACTAATAACCAATCTCTTCCCCACAAGCAGCTCCCACTCTCAAAGGAGGGGCCCAGCAGCAGGGAGAGAGTGGAGACCGAACCAGGGGCGATGGCGAGGCCGAGGAGAAGCACAGGTGAGAGAGGTGGAAGAGGAGGAGAGACCCGGGCGGCAGGAACGGGAAACGGCGCCCAGGGGCTCCTGCCAGTCCATGTGCCCTGTTCGCGAGCTGCAGGACCGGGAGGCACAGAACCGGCTGCACCGCTTTGAGATGCTGGCAGGCACAGAGAGAGATCGACGGCCCAGGGCGGACCCCTCGCGTGCTGTGAAGGAGTACTCCAGACCAGCAGCGGGGAAAGACTCCACGCGCCCCACTGACCTCCGCCCACCTGCTGTGCTGCTGAAGACTGTGTGTTACCTTATTGATGACATCGCTGCATCCCCCAGACTGCAGCCTTGGACTGAGGCTAGTAGTGTTTCCACAACTGTCCCCCAGTCACTTAGTGTTCACTATTGTTAATTAGTTGGGTCAGAAAGAAAAAAAATCAGTGACTTGTTGAATTTTAGAATCCACAAGTGAGCCAATGTATTAGCCCCTGTAAATGATATATTAACCTAAAATCAGTGTTGGGGAAGCTACTTTGAAAGCATAGCTTTGCAAGCTACCAATTACTTCACACTGGAAGTAGTTGAACTACAGCAAAGCTACCCTAGGGAGAAATCTAGTTTGGTTAACTAAAGCTACTTAGAAAAAGTAGTTCAAACTACTTTGTAAAAAAAATGATTGAATTGACAATGTACATGTGATACGAAATTATAACAAAATATAATACAAAAAAGTCACATGCCAGCAAAAAATGCCACTCAATTGAGTTTATTGCAAAAAGTGCCCACTTGTTCACAGGTCATACATAAACCAAAAAATAAAATACCCCACTATTCATGGGAAAGTGCAAGGAATGTCAGCTTTGGTTTTGTATACAATGTCCATCAGTCAGACACCTGCCTTCCAGAAACTAGAGTCCAGGTGGGGGTATTACAGCAAGCAGGATTACTCAGTTAGCCAAGTAACTTCTAAAATAGCATGCAACAACTTCTCTGAACATTTGTTAATAAATAGCAATAATCATTTATTGCCATGTGTAACAAGTACAATGGAATGCTTACTCCCCATTCGCTCCCGCAGTATAAATTCTAAACATAGATTCTCACAATAAGTAAAAAGTAATGTAGACACAATAATTACAGTAGAAAGTAACCAAGTAAGAATTATCAATACTATGGCACATTTTTGCACCACCCGCCATAATGTGCCATAGTAGTTTGTAGTTTCAGTAGTTAACTACACAAAAAATGGCAAAAAAGTAATTTAACTACTTGAATCACTATGCAAATATGAATGTAGTTGAACTACCAGCAAGCTACTGCAAAATGTAGTTAAACTACTAGTTTAATTACATGTAGTTCACTACTCCCCAACACTGCCTAAAACATTAAATTATAAAGAATTTTGGCCAAAGCAGGGTTTCCACACAGAAACATTGTGTTGCCTGTCACTATACTTTTGCTTTTCTTGTTTCTGAAGTGCTGAATTGCATTGATGAGAGACTTTTGAGATCAAGTTTATCCTTGTGCAACTTGATTGATAATTTGCCACAAAATTATTTCTTGAAATAAACAGGAGCTTTGCTAAACACCTGATGATTATGATTATTGCCTGGGAGTTGGTACATAGTTAGCGCATAGCATGTGCTAACTCAAAGAGGCAGTGCTAACTCTTTCCTTGTCGGTTTGTCGTCCAGGTGTACAGCTTTGTCTTTGATCGGCTGCGTAGTGTGAAGCAGGACATGATCATCCAGAGGGTTTCCGGGCCGGACTGTGTGGCCATTCTAGAGCGGACAGTGCGTTTCCTCATGTACTCCTCCTACCGTCTTTGCGGTGAACCCCTGCGGCTCTACGACCCACGCATCAATGACACACACCTACAGGAGAGCCTGAGCTGGCTGCTGGACTGCTACGCCACTGGAACGGGACCGCATCCCAACCGGGAAGAGTTCCAGGCTCTGGGTTTACTGTACAACTTAGGTTGGTTACTGGGCTTTTAGTTTGATAGTGTGGGAATCTCTTGTATTCATGTATTTGCATTTTTGTAGAGGAAATGTCTAAAAACTTGCAAATATGCAGTAGTCCAAAGGTTAATGACCCAAAGGTTGCTGACTGGAGTCCCTGGGCCAGCTGGGGAAGTGAATGAGAAGCTCTCTGTCTTCCCTCAGCATCTACTGTCCATCTGCCCTTGAGCAAGACACTTAACTGCTAATTGCTCCAGTGGAGTGGCTCGCTGTAGTGGCTCAACAGTATAGGACTGTGCTTGTAGTGGGCAGCTATCAAGTGTCAGTGTGTGTAACTGTATAAATGTGAAGCAGGGCATTGATGAAACAGTATGTCTGTTTAGCAAACCTTCCCAGACTAAATTAATGTTGGAGAAAAAAAGAGTGCATCTCCAGTCACAGAGATTTTGAGATTTTGTTGAGTTCTTACACAAAGGTTAAGGAATGCAGTTGTCTAAATTGTATCTATGGCTCTCTGTCTACACACAAGATGTAAAATTCAATTTAAAAGGCACTTGAAAGGTTAATGGCCTAGTAGGTGTACTGGCAACATGATTAGGATAATTTCCCTACTAAGGGTATATAAAGTAGCTTAATGTTCGCCGATATCATTTCTGTTGCCTCCTCTCCCCCAGGTTCAGCTCGTGCCATGCAACACACCATGGAGCTCCCTGAGCGGCTCCGCAACTCTCCCACCGTCAGCCTCGCCCTCTCCGTTAACCGGGCTTTCCTGGAGCGAAACCCTGTACGTCTGCTCCGACTGGCCCAGAAGCTGAACTTCCTGCAGAGCTGCGCGCTCCACCAGCACCTGGGGGCGTGTTGCAGAGACCTGCTGCTGATCTACAGCCACGGACACAGCAGCCGCAACTGTCGCTTCCCCCTGCACAGACTGGCTCAGCTGCTGGGGCTGGACGGGTCGCTCACGGCCCGACTCTGCCAGGCCCACGGAGTGGAGGTCAACCAGGACAACCAGGTGGTCTTCTCCAAGACTGCTTTCACTGAGCCTGAACAAGGGAAACTGCACTGCGTGTATCACGACATAGTGGCCGAGAAGCAGAGAGACCTCACTGTTGAGAGCATCATTCATGGTTGCACTTGAGATGCATAAATGGAGTGATTAAGTAATGATAATAATGTGAAACTTTATTAGTCTCCACAGGGAAATTCTCTTTTTGCTTGCCTCCCTCAGAGGTCAGCTGGTAGGGACTCAGTGTCTTGCTCAGGGACACTTCAGCAGGGCAGCTGTTTACTGACGTGGATTTGAACAACGGCCTTTCTGTTGAATGTGATCTCCCTACTCACCACGCCACCCTGCTGCCTCAAAGCACTGGATGTGCTCTTAGGTTAATTAACACTTGTATGGACATGCACTGTCTGTGCTTGAATTGTTATATTCATTGTGGATTGCTTTGATATTGATACTGTTTTAACGTTCTGTTGGTGCCATAACATGTTTTTGTAAAACATTTCAGGAAAGCAGCTGGGAAAATAACAGCAATGCAACAGTATTTATCCGTTCTTTCCCATGCGTTACCTCAACAAGCTATTTCAATAAATAATGTGATGTTTTAGCCAGAATGTCTTGGCCTTTTATTGAACCCTTTTCCAGATAATAGTGTATGTGAGCCGAGTTGCCACTTGGGGGCACCAAAACTCTGCAGAGAGCATGGACGCACTCCCGAGCCTGCAGAAAAACTAAGTGACTGATTTTTAAATAATCCGACAGTAAGAGTTACTACTGAGTGTTTTTATGTAGTCACGCGTCATTAATGTTTTCCAAATAAAGCGCGTTAGTCCTAGTTGGCACATTAAATCTCATTTTAAGACAAGTGTGGGGGAAAAAACAAATGTTGTGAAATGTGCAGATAATTTACAGTTCTTACAACTACAGGCTGCATGTTGTTCCTTAAATCGATCGAGACTTCAGCCCTTGCTTCCAGAGCAGAGGAGTGAGAGAGTGAGAGAGAGAGAGGAGGGATTGAGTGAATGAAGTGCTGGGTGACGCGGATCGCCTCCTGACTCGCTGCCGTAGGAACAAAAAAAAAAAGAAAAGAAAAGAAAGAAAAGCAGAGTAACTTCAAAGAGATGACCAGGCACAGTCCGAGAAGCGAAGAGGAGAAGCAGGGATTTTTTTTTACATGCTAAACATTTCCTACAGTGAGACATTTCTGCGCGCTAAAGTGGGAGGACGCTTGTAATTTGTAATGCTGAAATATGAGAGAACGGAACCGGGGCGGATGAAGGCACATGGGAGAGGACTGTCCGTGTGCTTTGGGCTCTAAAAGGAAAAAAAAAAAATCGATTTGTTTGGGACTGAATTTGGCGAAGTGGGATGATAAAAACTTGATCATTGGTTGCGGGCGAAACTCTGCACACCTATCACACCAACCAGCCTCAATGGATAGACCGCTGTCGACCTAGAGACTGGTGAAAAGTTCATTTAACTTTTTTACTAGAGTTAGTAGATCCAACCTCCTTTAGAGGGGAGAGCGAGATATCTACCAATATCTCGGCTACTGAGGCCAAAATGTTGAGGTTCTCTTTGACAGCTTTGAGTCTTTCATGGACTTTGTTCATCTGCAACGTGAGCAGAAGTTATGCACAAGAGAGACAGTAAGTTTTTTGGCATTTGTTGTCTTTTAAGTGTAATGCAGTGCTTTGATATTCACTGATGTTAGACCTGGTATGCGTTTTCGATTCTCTTATCTAAATTTGCAAGCAGTTGGTCAATCGTGTATAAAATAATGCAACTATCAGCAGTGATAATGTATCAGATATGTTGGGAAAAGACACTAATTGTCCAAATGATCTGACCTGTGCTCATGTCAGATTGTAACCACATAACTCTTTATCTGTATCGAGCTATTACGCAACATAATCATTAATTTATGTCCTCTTAGTTACCCCATTGACCCATTCACAGTCCCAATCTGTCAGATTAACAAAGAGTATTGGAATGTAAGTGGTGACTGTGACTATGTCTTTCTCTTTCCCCACTAAGTGTTTTTACACTTTATTATCATGTTACAACACCTTGCCACTCATGGTCTTTTTAGACTTGTTCATTCACATTTGCATGTTGCTGGATTTCAGGGCAGAATGTAGCAGTTGGATAAAGTGATATGGAGAAGGAGCGTGCATGGTTGCTTGTGTTCTGGTTGCCCATGAATGGAAAATATGCAGCTTTTGGAGAGGTTTCCTCACGTCCATTGAGATAATAGCTTCTGGGTTTGGCAATGGACACCTCAGTTTATTCAGTTTATCCCTCTAGACAGAGAGGCCAAAGAGATAAATTTGACTTTGGGCTCTTTGATGCTATCAGTCAGGCTGCTGTCAACACTGTGCTGCTTCAGAGCTTAATCCTGACCTGGAGAGTTGTGCTAATTGTGAAGAGTTGCAAGCTTTGCTGCCAGGTTGTCCAGAGGGGAGGGAGGGAGCGCAAGTCAATGTAGAGAATAGACAGGACTGACTGACTAATACAGGCTTGACTTACAAAAGAGAACTCAAAGCCTTCTCAAGCACTGAACAGCTCTCAGCTGAGGGGGAAAGTCTGCCAGAAAGAGTGAGAGGCTGAGAACATCAAGCCATGTGATTGAAAAAACTGTGGAACTGAGCGACTAATAAAGATCTGACTACAAAAGAGAACACAAATCCTTCTCAGGCACCGAACAACTCTCAGCTGAGGAGCAAAGTTGGGCAAAAACAATGAGAGCTTGAGTGCATCAAGCCGTGTGATTGAAATAAGCATGGTCACCACCACCTGATCCAGGCTCATCAAAGAGCTGGTTAAACTTACTGTAGATCAAACGCAGAGAGTCAATTTCCTCGTATTATCTTCCTATTCTCAAAGCCTTATTTTCCAGGGGATTTTCTCATGACTTTCTCTCTCAGGAACTGCAGTTGCCTCTGGCTCCCAGCGCAGTAATGCCAACCACCTGATCCCACTCTCAGGCATGCAATTGGGTTTGTGCTGGAGGCTTTGCTCACTCCTAATTTGTGTGATCTTCAGCTAAGTTTTCGGGGAGTGCTCCAATATTAATGGGCCTGTGGGCTCTTAAAACTAGCATGATGTGGAATGACTGGGTTTGAACCGGTGCTCCTGCATGGGAGACATTAGAACGGTCAAAGAGAAGATATTTAGGCTTACAATGTCTCAGGCACATATGGGTTGATTTGTGGACTGCGTCTGCTTTACTCAAATCAACACATGCTTATGAATAATATATAACAATACTTAAACACAGCACATGTCATTTGGTGGAGTGCCTTTCCTTTGTATTTAGCACTGGGGTCACCCCTAACTTTGGCATTGTTAGCGCCATGCTCTACCCATTGACCACGCTAACAAGAGCACCTATTATTCAGGAGATATAACGTGCCAGATGGCATAGCCTTTCATCCAAGGTAAAACTTAAATTGGTCTTTTTTTCAGACTGTTTATATGCATCAAAGAATGACCTTTGCTCTGTGACCTCGGTGACAGCCGCCTTCCTTCAATTAAATGTCAGAGTGACTGTGTGGAATCTCGGTCGTTATTTTTTCAAAACAGACGCCAAGGTTCTGTCAGAGGTGCCAGACCACCCAACGAGAACACTAGAGCAGAAAGCTCATTGGCCAACAGGTACCGTGTCCCTGGTTACCATGCAATTAAACCCGATCTTGCTGCACAAATCCATGTGGAATGTGCCTGTTTGTGTGTGTGTGCGCGTGCGTGTGCGTATCAGGGAGACAGAGAAATGGAGATTGAGAGAGAAATGCGAATTTCCACTTAATTCACCTAATTCACCGTTGAAGTCGTGTGCAGCGCAGGGCCATGTTTCTCCAAACGGCACTACGATTATCTTGCCCCGTTCACTTACAATCACAAATAGTAAGTGATCTCAGTGCCGGGATGCTCCTGGGAAACCGGCCAATACAATATACAGGATGTGTTGATATGGATCATATATTTACCCTTGTCCTCTTCCTGTCTACCCTCCCTCTCTCACATCTCATCTACCTCTCCACCCACCACCAATGTCTAACCTCTCCTTCTCTTCTTTGCTACCACTCCCTCTCCTGCTCCTCTATTTATGTCCTCCCATTCCACCTCTCTCCATCCCCCTTTCTGTCTCCCCTCTCCATACCTTTCTACCCCTCGCTCTCCCTCTTTCCATCTCTCTCCATCCCCCCTCTCTCTCTCCACCTTGCTCTCCTGTTCTCCTCTTGGTCGGCCACTCAGAGGTTACCTGGTGGCTGCCCCCTCTGTGTTTCGAGCAGGCGTAGAGGAGACCGTGAGCGTGACCATCTTCAACGCAAAGGCGGAGACCCGTGTCCAGGTGCAGCTGTCGGTGAAGGGAGAGACGGTGGCCCACAGCCATGGCTCACTGCTTGGTGAGAACTCATTCTGTAGCGAAGATCACACTGGCACAATAGATTTGTTTTGAAAAAAAAAAGATACATTTCAAAAACAAGATAGCAAGAGTAGTGCACCCTCCTTTGGTTTTGTGACTGTATACATTTAAGAGTTGCAGGAAACAGTGTTGTGTGAGCCAGGAGTGGAAACCGTGCAGGGTACATGAACTACTTGAGCTGTCCAGATGCCCCCTCATGTGATTTATTAAAAGGATCTTGATATCACACAGGCAGGCATGCAGGCAGGCACACTCACTCCCACTCACAGACTAAAGAATACACACAGAGTGAACCTGACTGACCCTTGCCCTGAGTGTGTGCTCCTGACCAGCCAGGGTTCTCATGGATGCTACCTTCGTTTGGAGGCATTGTGGCATCAGCCCAGCCCGTCCCAGCAGGCCCTGAGTGTATACACATCTGTGTGATTTGTTTGACAGCACCACTAATAGATTGAGGCCGGCTCTGCCTCAGAGTGGCATAGAGACGGGCTGCAGCTGGACTTCCTGCTAACCCAGGCTGAACAACTCCAGCCAAACTGAGTCTAATAGCACATGTAACTACTGGGTAATAATAGTATTGTGCAGATGGGTGGTTTGTTATAACTTAGATATGTTATTAGGCATACGGTAAGGGTGGGAAAAACTCAAAGAGATTTAGACCCAATTAAGCTGTCCCACTGTGCTTAAGTTAACTGTTGTCCTTGTAAGTAACTTTGTACTGCTGTTCAATGCTGCCCTCTTGGCCAGGTCTCTCTTGTAAAAGAGATTTCCTTTTAATCTCAATGAGATAATATCAGGTTAAATAAAGGTTAAATAAAAAAATATAGAAGACCAGGTTGAAAAAAATATCTCATAGGACAGCAACGTTGTGTTTGATTTGTTCAGTTCAAGGTTTCATTTCTTGAATTCATGAATTAAAATAATCCATCCATCCATACATAAGTATAAATGCTTTTTAAATGGAAATATTTCCCATATAATATTTCTCTGTGTTCTATTTCAGACAAAGGCACCATCAAACTAAAGGTGAGTCTAACTTTCCGGAGTTTCCATTTGTTTTTGCAATTGTGATGGTGAAGTAGTGTCCTATAGACATGCTGGTTTCCAGAGATCTTTAAAATGCACGGCAATGTTTAGTGGCGACAGCTGCACAGTAGTGAGAGCCCCCTTGTCCGTTTGTGCACATTCCTCAGGCAACATGCAAATCAACACTAACATTATTTGTAATGCAACATCTGTCTCCGCACATTCATTGGGAATAAGGTAACAGCCTCAATATAATATGCAACAGCTGTTGACGTGCATGTATGGTCCACCGCCCCCGAAGGCTGGAATAGATCAATCTAGTATGCACGACTCGATTCCTCCCCTCTCTCCCCTGCTCGCTCTCCCCTCCCTATAACCTCCACCCTCATTCTCGTGAAATACAGTCATGTGTAGTGTGCTGTGTTATGGCTTGGCATCTTCCACTGGTCTTTAAATTGTATTAATTTCTGTGCTCTAGCCTCAGTTTCCTAAAACTATATTAATGTTGAATCAAGGTGGGAGTCAGCATCAGTCAGTTGCTGGTAAATTGCGACTGATGGCTGATAAGTTTGTCAATTCAACAAGCCCCTTGGCAGGTATTCTTGACTGCGGAAGAGCTTTTGGATTTAAACACAAACTTTGGCTTGTAAAAATTCAGATTGACTGATGACATTTTGTGGATTGGCTTGCCACTGCAGTAGATAGTTGCACAAAATTCCCTCAAGGCACTACTAGATGCTGTCATGTTGATGCTGGGTTCGAACAAACATGTCTAGTTATATGAAGAACCACTATGAAGCTCTCTCCCTCACTGACTTAAAATTAACTTCTAGTGCTATTTTTGCATTCTGCAAATCCAGCCCTGATCCTTGTTGTGTTTGCCCGTCTGTCTGCCTCCAGGTTCCCCCTGGGCTGCGAGGACAGGCCCATCTGAAGGTGTGGGGGAACCGCCACCTCACAGAGGGAGGCTACATCTTCCACAACTACACCACCGTCACAGTGGAGAGCAAGGGCACAGCTGTCTTCATCCAGACTGACAAGCCCGTTTACAAACCCAAACATAAAGGTCCCCTCATTACACACCTGCTAGTTAATCAGTTACCTAATGTATGGAAATGCATAGAATCAAGGGTATTTTTTTAAGGGTCTTGGCATAGAATAGGACTTCTCATATTCAGTCAAAGGAATCTGACTAGATGTTGTCATGTTGATGCTGATTTTGGATCAAACATATCCGGTTATATGAAGAACCAATATTGAAATAAGTCCTATGGGCTTATTATGTCATTCTGATAGTTATCCTGTATGATGACTGGTATATTACATTTTAATTTATCAGATTAGTTCAGCCCGTTCATTCAATCAATTCAGTCATATGACAGAATTTTAGAATTTGGTCCTAGACTTGTTCAAACGCATAAAGGTTTTCATGTTGGAAGGATGGAGACCTTCTGTATATTAAAACCCTAATCTTGTGTTTTTCTTTTGGCCTTTAGTGCTCATCAATGTGTACACAGTCACCCCTGACCTGAGGCCAATAAATGACAAGGTAATGTAGAATTTCTGTCACATAAAAGCCAATAATGTCGCACCCCCCGGACCCCCAGCACACAAACCTAAACTTAAACCTAAACTAAATAAAGAATACAAAATAACCAGATAGTAAACAGGAACATGAATTGTGGCATTATGTATTAAATCTGTATGTAAAATCAGAAAAAATGCATTTTAATGATGGTGTGTACAGAGAAAATTCATTAAAGAGCTAAACAAGCTTACTTTTTTCCAACTTAACAGTTTCAAAATTGCTAATAGAATGATAGGGATTTCCCCAGCAGTGACTAGTGTTCAGTTTTCTGTTTACATTTCTTAAATGGTACATGCCTTTTATTGCATCTAGACTTACACTTTAGCTATAGAACAGCATCCATAATATTTAGCATGAACATATTTTCCAACCCTAATTGGGGGAATTAAGAGGGGAAACCTAGTCTGCCCTGAGTGCACAGAAATGTACAGTTACCTATTTACAGAAGCCAGGCTAGAGTCATTTCTGCTGGAATGTTAGCAATGGCTCCAAATATACCGTGCAACTGTGCAGACAGACGGTTTATTGATGTTTGCAGCTATAAACGTCCGCTGCTGGCAAAGGGCAGTACTCACTTTCACAGATGGATGATTGTTGGACAGGGAAGGAGCGGGGTGAAGAGCAGGGGAGAGGGATAGGTTCCTCTGTGGCTTTGCAGCTTTTTATCTTATCCATGCCATCCTTGACTTTTTCTTCTCTTCTTCTACTTTTCTCTCTTTTTCTTCACAGATCGAGGCGTATGTTGTGGTGAGTGGAGGCTGGCAGGACCACCCAGGGTTGGCAGAGCCACGTCCGGGAGGGCACAGTGGCAGTTTTAGTTTCCAGCCTGGTTGGAGATTACAGGGCAGCAGTCAGGGCAGCTCACCTAGATAACAGGGTGCTCTTTGGAAGAGCAGAGGGATAAAGAACATGAAAGGAGCCTCTTCTCTTCTCTTCTCTTCTCTTCTCTTCTCTTCTCTTCTCTTTCCTTCACCCCCCCCCCCCCCCCCCCCACATACACACACACACACACACACACGCACACTTTCTCTCTCTCTCCCTTACTCACTGCCCACACACATTTATTGTCTCTCTTCTCAGACCCTGAGACGTTTTTAGGGCAAATAACAAGCTGCTGGTTCATAAGAGGCTTTGGGAAGGCCATGCATGACTTATGTCTAGCGATAAGTGCTTAGATGTTTTTACTACTCTCTCACCTGCAGCCTGTGTATCACCTGAGGAAAAGTTGTAAAAGTATTTTGACACTGTTCTGAGATGGGAGCCAGGTCTGAGGGTCAAGTGCAGTTCAAGGACTATTAAACCCCATCCAACACTCTTATGCAATTAAATGAGAAATACGATTTAACACACATGAGATGTGAAATCTGAACAGTGTTTTCTCATCTGCTGATTTTATCTTCCAGGATCCAAGAGGATCCAGGATGGTCCAGTGGAAGGGCCTTAAATCCATCTGCTGTGGTGAGACACTTCTTCTACAGTGTATTTGCACCACCATTGTGCAGCCTAGAGATTCACAATGCATTGCAATGTTTCTCCAAGGAATGTTTTTACTGAAGTGGAAAGGCTTCTGAAACACCATTTTGCTTTTATTATTGCATATGATACTAAAACTCCTCACTGAATTCAATATTTAAGATAATTATTTTAAGTGGGGTGGAAACTCTGGCATAGTCTGTCTGTACAGTGGTAGCAAAAACACTGCTGCATTGTAATTGTCATATCAGGTTGTATGGTGTTGTATGGTTAATCACCACCGAGCACACAGGTATTATACTGGGTAACAGTTGCTTTTGTTTGTCTCTTCAGGTGTTGTCAACATGAGTTTCCCTCTGTCGGACCAGCCTGTGTTCGGAGAGTGGTTTATCTTTGTGGAGATGCAGGGCCACACCTACAACAAGTCCTTTGAAGTGCAGAAGTATGGTGAGGACCTGTACATAGAAGATAGTTAACATAACAGTGTATAGTGTTGTTTATCCTTGATGCTTGATCATTTGAGGACTTTGTGTGTTATGAGATTTACATTTAAATTTGAGGCAGTTTAAATTGCCTCTTTGTCCCGGCTCAAAACTCACTTTTATTCTCTAGCTTTGAAGCCCTCTTGATTTGTCTGATTGTATGTGTATGTCTTATGTTTTTTTTCTGGTAGTGCTATGTTGATGTTCTATGATTAGAGTGATTTAAAAAAAAATATTTACTGGCTTTGTGCAGCACTCTGATCAAATCCAGTTGTTTCTTGTCCTGTAGAATGTGCGTTAGAAATGCATTTGACTTAACTCTCTCTTTTCAGGGCAATGTACAATGAGTGCAATTGTAGAATAACCCTAACTTAAAGGATAAGGCTGGTGTTTTTTAATACATTGCTTACCGTCAACAAATCCTATGAAAATAACAAAATCAGCAATGATTTTGTTTTGCCAACAAGTCTCGTCCATGTAGCCGGTGCCCAATGCAGCCATGTCCCAGCAGCCATAGAACTCCACTGTATTAAAAAAACGATTAAAAACACGTCAAAGAGCCATGCCGTTGCTCTGGGCAACATATTTCATCATCGCGATGCACCGGGCCGGCCGACTTTTTCCTCAAACAACTTAATAAGCTGGCTGTAAACACGTTTGCGATCTCAGGAAAGTAGTTCCGTAGCACCGAGAATAGTCTCCGGCGTAATGAAGAATTTGTTCCCATTTGAATTTGATTTGGTAATAACTACAACAGCCTGACTTCGTGGTAACAGTTAGCGATTTTTAAAATTGAAACTATGTCTTTGTGAGATGTATTTCAAGGTTTTTAGCTTACAATTGGAGCCAATGACATCCGGGTTGATGGCTAAAAACGGTACGTGGGAAGTCAGAAAGTAACGGGAGTAGAGCAAACGCATTGTTGATTTTGTTATTTTCATAGGATTTGTTGATGGTAAGCAATGCATTAAAAAACACCAGCCTTATCCTTTAATGCATCACCAACATGACAAGAGGCAAATAATGAGTACAACAACTCCAAAAAATTAGAATAAGTAACAAAAGTAATATTCTCTTGCCCCCCTCACAGTGATGCCCAAGTTTGAGTTGGTGATCGATCCGCCACACTACATCCGTGACCTGAACTCCTGTGAACAGGCCACTGTCAGGGCCAGGTGAGTCTCCTAAAATTCAGCATTGTAACAGAGTAGAGCCAGGGGCTGAAAAACCCAAATATCTCCCTTTGACAGAGGGATTTTCTTTTGGCTCACAGTCTATGAAAGCTTCCAAGTGTGCTGTTGTTGGATGTTTTTGTATTGTATGTGATTGCACTTTTTGTAGCATTACACTTACCAAGTTGAATTTTATGTATCCTGATACATCTTAATGTTGTGCAGGTATACCTTTGGGAAGCCAGTGACAGGGAAGCTGACAGTGAATATGACAGTGAATGGAGTTGGCTACTACCGCCATGAGATGGGCCATCCTGTGGTCAAAACCATGGAGGTGAGTTTATTTAATCCCTGGTCAACAGGTATCCTGATATTGAGTACTATACTGCTGTGTGTGAAGTGATTTCAAGGCCCATATGGATACCGAACTGCTATTCTGGGCTCAAATTGTATCTTAAGTTAGAATAACTAAGATAGGAAAGAGGAACCTGGCTGGCGACCCTGGATCAGCACTTAGAGAGTCGTTCTAAATGAGGCTGCTGATGAACTGTGTTTTCTAATAGTCTATAACATAAAAGCTGCCATTTGCTGGACAGTTTATCCAAAGTGCCTAACAGTAGGGATGGGACAATATATCGAAAAGTCAATATATCGCAATGCAAAAATGTCACAATACGTATCGTGGGGCAGAAAAATGTATCATGATATTAGCTACATTTTATTCTACTGTAGTAATAACAAATTAGATGACTTGCCCATCACAATTTCACAAGCTCTCCATCAAAATTACATTATTTGCACTTTGTAATGACATGTTTAAATTGTTGTTTACATTCTAGCAAGCCAGTGCCATTCCTAGAAAGATTTGTGGCTCAGAAAGAAACATAATTCTGCACAGTCAGATTTTGTTGTCATTGAACTTTTCTTTATTACATCATATCGTGGTTGTATTGAATCGTGAAACCATATCGCTTATCGTATCGTGAGATAAGCATATCGTCCCATCACTACCTAACAGTAGCATCCTAACCCTCCTAACCCTGGCAGCGTTAGTGCCATGTTCTACACACTGAGCTATACCAGATCACTCTGCTACTGTTGTCAGATCAAAGGCTCAGCCACCTTCAGCCTGTGTGTGAAGGACATGATGCCCTTGGATGTGGCAGATCACTTCAGGGGCACGGTGAGCATGTGGGCGTCGGTGACCAGCGTGGACGGAAGCAGGCAAACCACATTCGACGACTCCACACCCGTCCATAAACAGCTCATCGACATCAAGTACTCCAAGGACACACGCAAACAGTTCAAGCCTGGTCTGCCTTACAAGGGGAAGGTGAGACAACAGAGTTTGGGCACATAATCATATAGTTACTATTGCATCCAGAAAAATAACCAGCTTTTATATGTAAAAAGGCAGTGGAAAAATCGGCTCCCAATGGGTCAAAGAACATGAAATAGAAAAGGTGGGAAACCGTATAATGCACAATACAAGTAGTTTATTTGCTATGAATAGTGCTGACAAATACCAGCACTTCAAACCAATAAATGAACCCAAATATATTAGAGCCTATCTGAGTAGCTGCTGAGTGCTGCTTGTATTCTGGTGGTGACTGTTTGCAATTCTACCATTATTGATAACTCTGCATCTGTCTCTGTCTGTCTCTGCGTCTGTTTTCTGTGTTTGTCTTTTTCCACCTGGCCTCTCTTAACCCTCTCTCCCACAGATTGAGGTGACCTACCCTGATGGGAGCCCGGCCGATGGGGTGCGGGTGCGTGTGAAGGCGGAGTTGACGCCCAAGGACAACGTCTACACCAGCGAACTGACCTCCAAGGATGGCCAGGCCACCTTTGAGATCCCCTCCATCCCCACCGCTGCCCAGTATGTCTGGCTAGAGGTCAGTGGCTGTGCAACCCCAGAGAGAGCGGGGGTATCGGGAGACGGAGAGTTTTTTCTAATAGTGCTGTGCGATATAAACGGAAACATTTTTTTTTTAAATAGTATGATAGCTAAGGGGTTAGAGAGAGACAAAGAGAAACGGGCAGAAAAAGCAAGAAGTTTCATGATTTGAATCAGTAGCTAGTAGGGATGGGACGATATATCGAAAATCAATATATTGCAGAATATATTGGGGGGCAGAAAAATGAATCGCAATGTTAGCTACATTTTATTCTGCTGTAGTAATCACAAATGAGACGGCTTGCCCATCACAATTTCACAAGCTCTCAATCGAAATTACATTATTTGCACTTTGTAATAACATTTTTAAATTGTTGTTTACATTCTAGCAAGACAGGCCCATTGCTAGAAAGATTTGTGGCTCAGAAATAAACATATTTCTGCACAGGCAGACTTTGTTGTCATTATTACGTCGTATCGCGGTTGTATCGAATCATGAACCCCATATCGTGTATCGAATCGTATTGTGAGAAAAGCATATGGTCACATATGTAACTAGTCATATATAGAGGTCATGTATAGGTCATGTATAGTGTTGCATGGGAGTCTCCACTTTCATACATTGTTACTTTTGAACGGTGAGGCATGGTATGAAGGATAGTATGATTCTGAATGAATCCTATTTAAGACATTGCATGTTTTGCTTTGCCTGGCATAGACCAAGGTGACATCCATTGAGGGCAAGCCAGCAGGAGACCAGTACCTGCCCAGCTATCTGTCCATCAGTAGCTGGTACTCTCCCAGCAAGTGTCACATCCAGATCCAGAGCTCCAGCTCCCCGCTCAAGGTAAACACTGCTTTCTTTTGGGCCGAAATTTCCACGGAAAGTCTGCTGAGCGTGTATGCTGTTTTTCAGCATCATCCTGCCTCACATTCATACAGTTACACAAATTCACGCTTGGGAGCTGCCCAGTACAACCAAAGTGTTTGTTGTGTGTTTGAGCCACTGAGTAGCTACACAGGAGCAGTTGGAGATTGCTCAAGGACATCTTCCAGGTCTGAGCGAGGGGAGAAGATTATTAATTCACTTTCTCCGCTCAGATTTAAATAAAGTTTTGTCAGCAGCTGGCATGAATCCTGTTGCTTTGGGTTCAAACCTCATCTCAGTCCATTTCCAAAATGTCATCTAATGCCATCTAAATGCTGAAGGATCATTCTTAACATGATCCCAACGGCATATTTGCGTCTGTCTGTGTGTGTAGGTCGGCCAGGAGGCGGAAGTGGCTCTGAAGTCCACTTGTCCCTGTAACTTCACCCTGCACTACGAGGTGGCGTCCAGGGGGAACATCGTCCTCTCAGGCCAGCAGTCAGCCAACCTCACAGCCTCGCACCGAGGAAAGAGGGCAACGGTCACCTTTGACAAGAACATCCACACCACCCACCTGCCTCCTTCCACCTCTGGTCAGTACAGTGCAGGGCTCCATTTCCTGTTAAATGCTTCGACATCACCTTTGTCCATTGGATTTTAATAGAGTAACGATGCACAACAAGACACTCTAAGAAAACCTGTTCATTGGCCCCTGCTGAATGAAAGAGAGATTCTTCACATCATTCCCACTTAGCTTGTAGGTAGGCAATGGAGAAATGGGATCCCCAAGACAAAAGCAGGGAGGTTCCACTCAAAGACCCTTAGGCTGTTCACTGGACTCCTGACTTTACAGTGCGGCAATGGAGAGGATTTGCTGTTACGCATTCTCGACAGCACAAGAGCCTGTTATGTTTTTAGCACTCGTTGGCAAGCGCTGGAAGTTAAAACTATTCAAACTTTTAGCAATAAAGCAGTAGCTAGACCAGCACTTCCCTTAAGCATCTGTTAAGTGCTGTTACCTAAAAAAGAGGCAGTCAGTGAACACAGGCCTTTATTCCCTCTGATGATCTCTCTTTTCTTCTTAATGGGCTTGATGGAATGTCCCACCCACATTACTGTTTTTTTTGTGAGTAAAATGTCACCTTACCACCTTCCTGTGCCCTCTCTTCTGTATGCCCTCTCTTCTGTATGCCAGGTGTCGGAGGCTCCACCCCCCAGGCGGAGTTGGACAGCTGTGTGTCGTACCTACGTTTCCCTGTCAGCCACGGCATGGCACCGCTCAGCCGCCTGCTGGTCTACTACGTGAGGGAAAACGGCGAGGGCGTCACGGACAGCTTGCAAATCCCTATCCAGCCCAGCTTCGAGAACCAGGTTTGCATTAGTAATATGTTGAAAAGTAAGGCTTCACGGTACATCGTAAAAATACAGCGTGAGACCTTCTTCCCTGCTGTCTCCTGCCCTCTGTTTTACTCCACACAGTAGGGCTTTATACTGATACATGATTTATATCAGTGTAATTCAATACACTTTTGCAACATACTGGAAACAGAGCAAAAATAGGCCTCTTTTTAAATCTTCGTTTATCCAGGGAATAGTTTGGCCGAGCATTCACCCTCTTTTTCTGTGCTACACTGCTTGCCATTGACACAATTACACACATCTACATATTGGGAGCTTTCCAGTACAGCCACAGTATACAGCTAGGATAACAAGGGGCTAAACACCTTGCTGTTGGTTGGATATTAGTTAAGAAATAATTATGGATAAAACCTGGAGAAAAATAATGAGCCCTCCATTCCTGTATGCATACGTTTTGGAGGTGAGTCCAAGCATCCGTGCACCATCTCTGTCCACAGTCTAATGTCTGTAAACAAACAGCTGTGTTGGCCTGGGAGAGCTCCCCAGTTCCTGCCTGCATTAGGTGGAGTTAACTCCCTGAAGTATTTACAGCTCCCTGGTATGCCATTACAACACTGTGTGTGTGTGTGTGTGTGTGTGTGTGTGTGTGTGTGAGGGGTAAAGGAGGGGGGGGGGGGGATTGTGAGGACATGATGAGACAGAGGCCATGTGGGAAGATGAGTGGGGTCGTGACAGGAGAGGATGACAGGTTACGGAGTGGTGAAAGGAGGGCAGCGGAACCGATTAACGGGGCTAATTTGTGACTGTGTGCTGCTGAAAAATGGTTTTGATGCGTGAAAGTTTATGGCTGACTCTCACCCTCCCTCCCTCTCTTTAAGTCCTCTTTCAAAGCCTGTAGTTTTCCACTCTCTGTCCCAGTGTTTCCCCATGGCCTTACTCAAGCATATAGGATTGAGGCTGTTCTCTCCGTCCCAGCCCTAACACATAAGTTGCCATCAAGCCATTGAGGAACAAAACACTACTAACTATTGATTATACTGAGTGAATCTCACTAAAAATTCCTGTCTGCTGTTCTTACACCATTTAATGTGCAATATTTTGGCATAGTGTTAAATGCATTTCGGACTATATTATACTACAGCTTATAATACGGTATGCATATCATCCATTGCATTGTGTATCTCATGTTGTTTCCCAGGTGTCCGTTTCTCTGTCAGCTAATGAGTCGATGCCTGGGGAAGCCGTGAGCCTGCGTGTTCGGGGAGAGAGGGGCTCCTGTGTGTGTGTGGCCACTGTGGATAAGAGTCTTTACCTCCTAAAGCCCGACTTCCAGCTCAGTCCAGACAAGGTTGGTCCTCAGTGTATAAATTGCCTCAGTGTATAAATTGCATTTTAGTATAAAACATGTCCACCTTAGATATGGTTTAATCTTACATTAAAGAAAGAGTGGAAACGCACACCAGTATAGGGGAGGTGCTGGCTAATGGGGACAACATCAAAAACTTTCAAGAGGTAGTGTGATATCTGAATGATAAATAATTTTGTATGAGTTATGAGTGTGCGGCTACCTCTTGAAAGTTTTTAATCTTATATTAAGTGTCAAATTCTTGTTTTTCTTAGAACAAGTAAGAAAAACAATCTTCTATTTTAGTGAGATAGTTTCAGTTGTTTTTGCAGTGTGGTCTGCAAATGTAACTTTATTTATCGCTCTCCTTTCTCACTGATATCTCCTTATGTAAACCTTTTCAATCTCAAAATGTAAACTTTTGCAAACCTTTTAAGCAAAGAATTTGTAAGCAAGGAATAAACAAAGTAATGAAATAAATTGCTAGATCCATGCATGTGTTTTGTGACACATCTTTGTGACTTTTACTTGTAGATTATTTGTTCTCTGGCCATTAGATCAGGAGATATGTCTAACTGTGAGCTGTATATGTGTGTCTGTGCCTGTGTGTGTGTGTGTGTGCATGTGTGTGTTTCCACTGCACAGGTGTTTAAAGAGCTGGCAGACTTTGATGTGTCGGACGCCTTTGGCATTCCTAAAGATGATGGACACTTCTGGTGGCCTGGGCTGTCATCGAAGAGACGGAGGCGCTCCTCTGTGTTCCCATGGCACTGGGACATCACCAAGGACGCACGCTTCGCTTTCACAGTGAGAACACACACTCAGTTATGAGCCCAGGGTGATGATGTATGAATGTTTGAAAAAACTCTTAGCGTGTGCGTATGTGTGTTTCTCTCTGTGCGTTCACCACAGGAAACAGGGCTGGTTGTGATGACAGACATGGTGAGTCTGAACCACCGGCAGAGCGGAGGGATGTACACAGACGAGGCCGTTCCTGCCTTCCAGCCCCACACCTCCACCTTAGTGGCTGCCATGCACTCTCGCCCCACACCCAGGTAAAGCAGAAGCACTCACCATATGCATGTCAGCGGCAGTCTCAGGGTCTTGTTCATTTTTACATTTTCATTTTTAGGCATTTATCCAGAGTGACATAGGCTTTGTTCACACT
The DNA here is from genome assembly GCF_048128805.1 of Centroberyx gerrardi. Classification (NCBI taxonomy): domain Eukaryota; kingdom Metazoa; phylum Chordata; class Actinopteri; order Beryciformes; family Berycidae; genus Centroberyx; species Centroberyx gerrardi. The sequence goes on from NC_136005.1 coordinate 9,740,460, forward strand.
TAGCTTGTTTGGAGCAGTTTATTTGAATTCTGGAGCATTTTGTTTGGTTCGTTTTGGCAGGTGAGAACAGTGCCGTTTGAACTCAGGTGCACATCAAATAACCTATTAATGCTTAGCTTAAGTTACAGGGACTGGATGTGGATTTGTTTTGACTGAAAATCTCAAACCCTGTGGAATGACAGGTTACCAAAACTCAGTCCAATAAATCCTTGTTAGTCCATGTGACTTTTGGTTACAAGCCCTGGTTTGCTTGTAATTGGAAAGTATGAGCCTGAAGGAACCAAATACAAAAATGCAACAAAGTAAACCTTTCCACTATGTTCTGGATCAAAGAAAACAAACTATAAGTGTGATTGCACCCCAACAGTGAGTGAGCAGGTTGGGGTTTAGTGTCTTGCTCTGGGACATTTGGCTGCTGATGTAAACATATTGGCTGCTACTGGGATCAAACCTTTGACCTTTCTGTTTGGGACAGTCCCTCTAGCCGTTAAGCCACTCTGTATTTTAAATGCATTGCTTATTTCAAAGGAGAGTGGCAAGTCCACACTCGGTATTTAATGCAGGTTTGCAGAAATCAACTTATTGATATAGCAGAACCCACACCGTTATGGGTTTTATGTTTTCTGAATACAATGAACTTGAAAGCAAAGCCACTGGGGTGCAATCATTTGAACAAAGTTTGACCCAAAGCTTTGGCAATTTTCATATTTGTTAAACCTCTAAGTGTTATTTGGAGTAATCTAAAAAATATATAAAATATACACAGTGAATTTACCTAGATCGACATTCCTTGCACTTGGGTTAAATAAGGTCTCTGAACTGAGAAATAGAGAAGCAGAGAAAAACAAGACAAAAGAAATTAGAGTTATTGGGTTGTCCATATTTTAGGTCTACATTCCTTCATGCCATGAATAGCTCTCATTCTAGAGATGAACATTAAACACATGGTGTGACTTAGAGGATGTCGGCGTGGATTTCAGAATAATACATTTTCCAATTATGGCTTTTTATTGTGAGCAGAGCCACAGCTGAGGCCTTTTATTGATGTCAGCTTGTGTTTTGGTTGCAGAGCAGAGAAGCGCAGGCGTACATTTTTCCCGGAGACGTGGGTGTGGCACTGCCTCAATGTCAGGTATTTGAATCTTTCTAAATATTAAACATGCGTGTGTGTGTGTGTGTGTGTGTGTGTGCATGTGTGTGCATGTGTGTGTGTGTGCGTGTGAGAGCTACCTTTGAGTGGATGGAGGTTATCTCAGGTGCACCGGATTGTACATACTTAAATGGGATTTGGTCACAGTCCAAAGCTAAAAGCATTGACGAAAGCAGAGGAATGAAGAGGAGAGGAGAAGACGGGAGGAAGGCTGGAAGAGCGAGGGAAAGACAGGAAAAGAAAGGACAAAAGGCCATAAAAGTAGTGTAGAGATGAGAGGAGGGGAAAGTGTGGAGATGAGAGGAGGGTAAAACAGGAGGAGAAAGGAGAAGAGGTGGTGCTGTACAGAAAGTGTGGAGATGAGAAGAGGGTTTGCGAGGAAAAGAAAGGAGAGGAAGAAGGCTTGGAAAGAAGATGGGAAGACGGGATAAAAAAAAGAGGAGAGCTGGAAGAGAAAGTGTGGAGATGAGAGATGGCGGGGAAGTGAGGAGAGGAGAGGAAAAGAAGACAGAGGTGCAAGTGAAGCCTGTATGTGAGAAGTGGGATATTCCATCACTCCAGCAGCGTCCAGTATTTCCTCCCACTGGGTGTGAATGTGCCTCATTTAAATTGGGCTATCTTGGAACAGCCTGTCACTTTCTCAACAGCTCCTTCCATTCATTTTCAGCCAATATAAATGAACTGCCCATAGATTTCCATATGCTTGATTCCTTTGGGCAGGACTTCAGCTCTGCCTAATTTCCTATGTAGTCCAAAGCTTTGATTTCCCTTAACGTGTATTAAAGTGGATTTTGGGCAACTTTGATCAAAAGGAAGGGCGTACATGCAGTTTATTATACCCTGTGACAGTTTGCCAAGACCAACATTAAATATGTGTTGCCAATAATGATCTCAGCCCGCTTCATTCAAAGAAACAGATTGGGTCAACACCTGACTGTTCCTCACACCTATCCATTATAGAGTGTTTATAATAGTTATATTGGTGCAGGTGTTGGTGTTGACACAGGTGCGTCCGACATAAAAGTAATCTGCAGTGTTTTATCAATCCTGTCCTTGTTGTTTCTGCCTTTTTCAGTGGTATTACTTGTGTTTAATAAAAGCGTGAAGCCATGCTGAAATCTTTTCACTTCAATGTACATTTAAGTTGATCTCAACATGTGTCACTGGCAGCGCTGAAAGCGGGGAAGCTGAGCTGCGATTAGACGTGCCCGATTCCATCACCACCTGGGTGACGGAAGCCATTGGCCTGTCAGAAGAGAAGGGGCTGGGCTTAGCGAAGAGGGCGGAGCTTCGCACCTTCAAGCCGTTCTTTGTTGACTTCACGTTGCCCTACAGCGTGATCAGAGGGGAGCAGACCAAAGTTCCCCTCACTGTCTACAACTACCTGCCGACCTGTTCTGAGGTGAGGAGGCGAGGGCAGATGGACAGGAAACATAATAGTTACTTTTCCACAGCACAGCAAATGTGTAATAAGGCTAATCAGCAGTTGGCTGGTGCTTAGACAGAACCCAGTTCCCACATCCTACTGAGAAAGCTTGTTTGCCTTCTCACAGTGCAAACTTTACACTCTTCACCCAAACCATAGTCCTGAAGATGCCAATAATAGCATTAGTTCAAAATCATTTTACATCATTTTATACAAGTCATTGTATATTTCTGCATTTTGCATGCCAAAATAGTTCTGATGTCAAAACTATGTGACAGTGGCTGCTACCACCCTTGTACAATATTGTCCATCAAAGGGAGGTAATCATACTGGTCAGTCATACATACGTTCTGTGCAACTAAATACAGAGGCAAAAGAGTCCTGCACATTCCCGATGTGCCATGCACAATGAGCCTAAATGGAGCCTTGCTATAGGAAAGTTATTGGTAGCCATGAGGCCCAGGGGCAATGAGGGATGGGTGGCGGCAGCCAAGGAGGGCATAGGTTTGTAATGTGAAGCCATGAGGTCAGTCCAGAAGTATGTTTTGGCGCTCACTTCGAGGAACCCTCTTTGTTCTGTCTTGGCCATAAATGGGTCCATCCTGCGCTTCACACAGATGACATCATGATGTTCGCAGATGAGCCTGTTAAATGGCCTGTGCGTGCGCTGCCGTAACGTCATGTTAGGTGATTATGCAAACCAGCGTAGCCCGTTCTTTGATATCCACCCCGGCAACATGTGATTCCTATATTTTCTGCTATGTTATTTACGACTGGTGGCGTGTGGATGAAGAACAGTGAAAAGATCCGACTGCATTACTGAGCCCTCTGTGAAAATTGGACGATGAGTGGAACTTAATCCTTCGGGGAGCTTGAGAAGCATGAGTCAGTCAGCATGGAAAATTCACAATGTGATTTAGAAAGTCTCTCCCAATGCTTTTAGAGCTTTGAGGAGAACACACTATATGAGGGAGGGGCGTGCCGGGCAGATATGACGCCATTATAGCCTGTCAGAGGAGATCCACTGTGTCTGAGTGTAATACACCTCTCCTCTCCTCTCCTCCCCTCCCCTATATTCTCCTCTGCTCTCCTCTCCCTCTCCCTTTACAGGTTCATGTTAAAGTCTCAGTTCCCAAGGGCATCAAGTTCGTGGGCCACCCAGGAAAGCACCATCTAACCAGGAAGAAGTGTGTGGCTCCAGGAGAGGCCACACCCACATCCATCGTACTGTCGTTCACTGAACTGGGGGCCGCTAACATCACAGGTATTTTTGATCTTAATGGGAACCAAGACATGTCTTTCATTCATTGTCAAATATTAGTATTTCATGAGTTTAAATACTATATTAATGAGTCATCTATTAGCACATTGTGATTGTTCTCGTAAAACATATCTTCTAAAAGACAGATTTATGGTTTGTATTATTGTGAAAAGCAACATTAACTATGAATCTTCACACCTCTTTCACATCTCACAATCCTTTTCACATGTTCAGAAAGAACTATATGAAACTGAGTGGGAGTTCCAGTCCAGAAAAAAAGAGGAAGAGGGTATTTTTTAGTGACTTTCAACGTCATGCATTTGTTTCTCAAAAAACAACATATGTGACAGATGACAAGACACAGATGTTGTATTTGTCAAAAAACAAAAGTCATGACAGCAGACAGACAGACAGAAATATAAATTTTAACATCGTTGTTATAGGGGCAGCTCCTTATATGGTGTCTGCCTTCCCCCTCTTAATAGTCGCATCCTTTCCCTCCATTTCTGTCTATGTGCTGAGGGACTGTGCAGAGTCTATAGTGTTGAATTGGTCTCAGAAATAAAACTACTATGCACACTGCTATAATGATCCCATTCAGTGTTTATTTTGTCCACAAAAATCAGCATTTGGATTGTGAAGGATCTTCAGTGGGATTATGATGCTCATGTAAACAAATACAGATTGGACTGTTCTGGGCCATGAAAATAGCATTATCTGAATTCTTAAGGGGCATGCCACTTTAAAACAATAGCAGCCTTTCACCAGGGCTGCTGTCCACTCAGTGTGATGCCTTACTAAAGGGCAAGCCTTTGACTTAGGAGAGCTCTGCTGGCCAAGGAGCTCAGCTGTGTGTGATCTGGTCACCCACCCAGAGTTACAAACAGTCCCCTCCAGAGTGCATGTGAGAACAAAGCAGGCCAGCAGCGGGGGAGCAGCCAGGGCCTTGCTGTGACACTCAGTGGCATGTTGATGAGTTTGCAGGTCACTGGCGGTCAATGGGCCCCCCACGGCCCCTCTCCCAGTCCCCTGGCCCCTAGTCTTTCCCTCTCACTACACACACACAAAGAGACGCCGCTGGCACAGGGCCACGTTTCCAATGTGCTCCTCAGCAAGAGAACTAGGAGTCCTCTTACAGACATGTTTGTGTTGTGTAATGTATGTTGCGCTAGATGTACAAAACTTCATGCCTGAGAGACATCAAACGTATGGTCTTACCAAACTATTAGTGGTTTCACTAACACTTTTTGATGTTTGCTTGAAATCCCTTGACTGTATGTGTAGCCATAATGAGATATGCTTTACATTTTGGCCATTTATCCACCCCCCTGTAAAGAGTGACTTATAATAAGTGCTACAGTGGGATAAGTCTAAATATCTAGATTGGCAACACTACAAACAGCCAAGTGCAAGGAGCGCAAAGGTCAAAACATTAGTGCCAAACAAAAGGAGTAACAAACTGTTTTGCAAGAATATTCTTGTATAACAGAGAAGTACTTGGGAAAGATAATAATAAGATATTTGAAGTGAGAGAAGGTAGTCTCATTTTACTCTCTGCTGCCCCAATAGCCCGTGCCATTGCCTACAGTGAACCAAGCTGCTGTTCGGATGGTCTCCAGACAGGCAAAACAGGCAACGACTTGGACGACAGAAGGACCCCAACTGGGCTGGACTACGTCCGCAGGAGTGTCCTGGTGGAGGTAAAACATGTTGATGTTGATGTTACACATCGATCAATGTTGCTGAATAGAAAGCACTCACTTGCATCACCTATTGGATGTAGGTAACATTAGATAAGAGTGCTGTTAAGATTAATACACCTCACCTCTCTTTCTCCTCATCTTTTCTTTGTCCTGATCTATCCCTCTTTCTCCCTTCTCTTTCTCTTTCTCTTCTCTCTCTCTGTCTCTCTTTGCAGCCAGAAGGCCTACCCAGAGAATACACCTACAGTGTCTTCTTCTGTCCCAATGGTCAGTGCAGCTATGTTTTTGTGATATACAGGGATGTGCTTTTTCAGGGTTTTTCGGAATTTCCAGTTTTTTGAACATACAATTCACATTCAATTCTAATGGGAGATTATTTTTTTGTGTCCCTGACAACGTCGCTAATTAGTCCAATTCTGTCAACTTTGCAAGTTTATGCATAATATACCGGTGCCACTATTATTAACACTGTAAACTTGACTAGACCAAGTACCTGAGTGTAATTTCATTCTCAGAGAGGATCCACATCTCCACCCCCAACAAGTATGAGTACCAGTATGTGAAAAAGCCGGCCAGGATGACCCAGTTCCAGGTGGCGGTAAAGACCCACAACGATGCCCACTTTGCCCTCTCTGCCAGCCCTCACGACAGCGCAGAGATGCTGGAGATCGTACTGGGTGGCAGGCAAAACACTCGCTCCTGGATATCCTTGGGCAAGATGGGCGATCCCCTGGTCAGTGCCCCCACGCCAGGCATCCTGTCCTGGGATGAGTTCCGCAGCTTCTGGATCAGCTGGAAGGGGGGTGTGGTACAGGTAAGGAGATGAGAGGCCTCTGAAAGAAAATATTTGGAAAGAAGATAAGGTCTAGCGCTGTACAAACAAACACAGTATATGTGTTTGTAGTACCAGAATACTTTTCTGCCATCATAATTGTTTAACCTTCCTCATTCTCCTTTGGGACATAAGGTCGCAGTGGCCCCAGTGGGTCGAGGGCGGGATGAATAGCGGTATATGAGGTGGTTTAGGGTGATAGACTTGCAACAGTGGATGGGCTGTTCAGGGGGAGAACAGATGAGTGTACAATGTATAGATGGATGGAGGGCACTGCAGTAGCGAGGGCAACAGATTGTGTTTGGATAGTGAGTGGATGTGCAGACACCGTTTAGGAGGAGAGAGCGAGAGAGACTGGGCAGGCCACAGGGTCTGTGTGTTAGGAGGACTGGCGCCACTTTTACTGGCGTGCCTGCCTGTGAGGTCACGCTTAACGGGCTGATGTCAGCGAGGACACTCGGTGATCCATGGCCTGGTGCTCGCATGGCGCTCGCTGGCTGGCACACTGCTCCCCAGCCCCAGCCCCAGCATTAGCCTCGCACCATTCACCAAAGGGAGCAATTAAAAGCCCGCAGTAGAGCACCGTATATTATGGCCCAATAGGATTCATTTATTTTCTTAGGGACTGATTGCGTTTTGGGGTTGGATGAGCTGTGGGGCTCGGCTGTGCATGGTCTTTGGTTTAATGTGATTACGAAATGAAACCCTGAAATACCAGAGAGGAAATGTGCTCTAAATGGGTCTGTGTGTGTGTGTTTGTGTTTGTGTGTGGGAGGTGGGTGAATCAGACTGGCATCGCCAAAACACTTGGCAGATGGACATTATTAGTGCTCAGTATGGGGCAATCCAAAAACAGCACCAGTTGCTTTCTAAGTGGATTCATTGCTTTCTAATTTTTTGTTGTTGACTTTCACAGTGGTCCTTGAAGAGCGCTATTTGAGTTTGTGTTGCAATCTGATTCTTATGGGGTGCAGGAGTTGTAATACAACCAAAGCCCAAGGCAAAGAACACTAGTAATACAATATTGTGGACTATTATTCACAAATATTTATTCTTCCATTTCTAAATGAATCGGTCATTGAGAAGGATTTGCCTTTAATCTCTCTGCATGATTTGCTCTAGGTGGGCCATGGTCTACAACCATCCAATGAATCGGTGATCCTCCAGTGGGCGGGCCAGCTCCCTGGCCAGGTTTGACTCCTTTGTGACATTTATATTCTGGTCGCCATAATTTTCCTTTGGGGATCATTAAAGCTATCATTAATTTGTTCATACAGGTACGTCACATAGGCTTCTCGACAGGCTGGGGTTCAGTAGGGGAGTTTAAGATCTGGAGGAAGGAAGATTCTGATGAGAACCACAACGAGGCCTTCACCCTGGGGGTTCCTCACAACGTGGTGCCTGGATCTGAGAGGGCCACTGCATCCATGATCGGTAAATTTGTTTATGTGTACATGCATATGTTTCTGTGTGTGTAAGCAAGAGAATTGCCTTAGTCATTATTTCCATCATACTCTATCGACATCCTTAGGCTTGGACTTGGATAGATCAAGCCTCTACATGCATCTAACTAAAATACTTTTGCAGTGTTGCATTGTTGGTTAAGTGTTTTATGTGTGTGTGTGTGTGTGTGTGTGTGTGTGTGTGTGTGTGTGCACATGTATCTGTCCACTTATACACCTGTATCAGGCGATGTGATGGGGCCAACCCTGAATAACCTGGACAAACTGTTGCGGCTACCTTTCGGCTGTGGGGAGCAGAACATGATCCACTTTGCCCCCAACGTCTTTGTTCTCAAGTATCTGCAGAAGACCAGGCAGCTCAGCCCTGAGGTGGAGAATGAGGCCACTGACTACCTGCTGCAAGGTAAGGAAAATGCAACCTAATCACATCCTGGTTTTCATAAACCATCTTAACAAGCTGCATCCTTAGACTTGGACAGACCAAGCCTTTAAGACGACCTTTATTCCACTGGAAGCCAGTGGGTTAAAGATTAACTCATCACCAAGACTCACCTGCTCATTCTAACTGATCACAAAAAATACCCTTTATCTCTCTCCTTAGCTCTATGTTATTTGTTTTCCTAGGAATTCTCTCTTACATAATCATTCTGTGGTCACAGAAATATTGTGGGAAATATGGCCCTGACCTTTACACTCTGTTGCTTTTAATTTTGGTGATCTAGGAATTTAAGCTTATTCTGCTGATGTATTCATTGTAAGTCAAGTCGCTTTGTACAAGACTGCCAGCAAAATGCCTAAAATGCAAATGTGAAGACACTTTTTGAAAAGTCTCAGTAGCTCCCAAGACCACATACGTGGACTGGTTTCTTGGACTGATTCCTTGGATCAAGGACCCAAATCAGTGGCCCAGTATGGCACCATTGAGCTGAAGGAACACCTCAGCACTACGGACACCACCTATCCTCTCAGTGTGGGCCACTGTTGAAGATAACTGATGGCAGGTATTACCCCGATGGTGCCCTGCATTCCCTAATTTCTACTGACCTACTTCTAGCTTGCTAGCAGCTGTTTACGCAGAGGGAACCACAGCACCAGAGCCTCAGAGTGTGCCGGGACTCTCCACAACTCAGACCCCCCCTCAGCCCCACTGTGTGGTAAGCGGCTTCATGCCGAGCAGAAGGAACGTTTTCTGATTGTTGGCAAGTGGTATACTGTTGTGGATTTTCTGGAAACTATTGGGTTGAAGTTTACCTTGGATATTGGATTTTGTTTGTGGAATTGTGGATTTCTTGACAGAGGAACCTGTGGCTTGGCTGGCACTGACTACTTTGGATGACGGGTTGGAACATGGAGCTGGACCTCGTTGCTCAGAGTTACCCAGCCCATTCTTACCCCCACCTCCTCTGTTTCTCCACCTCAGCCGGAGCTTGTATCTGCCTAAACCCCCACAAAGATTCCCTTACCAGGAAGAACCTCACCTTCATTTACTCTCCCCACACTTTCCTTGCACAGTTAATTGAAGTGACTTTTCTGTTGAACTTGAATTCTATCTTGGCTATCTCATTACATCTATTTTGCTGAATTTACTTCTTGCAAGGTGAAGTGTGCCGCATATGCTGGAGAAAACTTACAGTCTGGGCCCTTGCAAACCCTATTCAGCAAAAGCATGACCCACAGTCAGTTGTAGAAGGAGTGAGCAATGCTACACTACAGGCACAGACCTGGCTGTAACAGAGCTGTGCACAAGCCTCGGAGGGAAGGTCAAGACCAAGAGGTATACTTACCAAGTTGACATAGGAAGATGACTTTGAGGTTGACCTTGAGCTGTTAGAATGGACTGCACCAAGAGAGAACAAGCCTAGAAAGAAGGGAGTGTCCTAGCACCAATTCCTGATGGGGGAGGCACAGGAGGCTTGTCAAGACTTAACTCATAAGGGGTCTCCACTTACACCTGCTAGTCATACAACCTGCCAACAAGAGTATGATGGCTGCATCAGTGGACCTACTAGCCCACCTAACCAGTCTGGACCCAAGTGGCAATCTTGAACTGACTGACCTGAAGCCGCTCATGAGATGCTGTATTCCACTCTGTCTAAATTCTTGAGAGGAGCAAATGTGGGATGTAAGTCAAATAAAAAAGCCCCACGTAAGAAATCTGGTTCTCCCATGCAGACTAGGTCATCTAATCAAGCAAGGCTTGTGCTGTGCCACTCACTTATCCAGAAGATGATTCCTGCTTCTGTTTTTTGTGTGTGATGGATAGTCAGCTGTTTTGGACTTGCCCAGGAAACGATGAAGCACCATCAGAAATTCCATTGTCGGTACCTCACTACCTGCTGGGCCCATGAAGTTCCTGAGTCTCCCAAGGTCCCCATCAAGCTGGCTGGGGCGTATAGAAAGGCACTGCTGGATTCTCAGAATATGGTCCCACTGGTCAAGCCTGAGTTTGCTGGATCTGCAGTGGGTGAGCACAGTTCCTGTCTTCATAGAGATACTAACTTTCACCCAATGGGAAAGAAAGACTGGGGTCAGTGAAGGAGAGTGCTGGTAGACAGAGGAGAAAATGTCAGAAACCTCTTAACTATCAAAAAGACTGACACTCTCTCTGAAGAGGAGACCTCTTCACCCCAGGAGGCCGTATGAGGAGGGAACTGAACCTCCCATGTCAGAGGCCACTGCACCAGAGGTCCAGAGGGGGATAAACTTTCCCTAGAGGAAATAGATTCCTAGGAAGTGTTCTCAGAGTTGGACCATTTGAAAAGTCTGAGGCACTTTGGGACGGTGCAGCTGCTGGATTCAAACCTGTCACAGGCTTGGAGAGATATAGTGACTGAACAAAAGCTGTAGCAGGGGGGTGAGTGAAGACTCTTATCCACACTTTATGCTTAGAAATAGACGGTTTTATCTTGCGCTTTAAGGGTATAAGAAACTTAGATTTGTGTGTTGTTTTTTTTGGTGTTGTCTTGTTATCTTTGGGGACACACAAAACTCATCTTAAGTGTGAGAAAGTATGGAGACTGCAATATTAAGAAAAGTCCTGTCAAAGGTATCAGATGTGCTTACAAAAAGTTTGTCATGAACACCAATAAAAATGTAAACAATTACTTTATGAAATGATAACAGAAATGAAACTGCCTTGCTTCCATTGTGTGCTTTGTTAGCTACTGTACCGTTTGGCCTGTCACAAGCAATGGCACATAGCTACTTTGTCATCCCTGGTTGTAATGCTATAAATGAGACACTATTTCTTGAAACAAAGTATACTTAAACAATATAAAAAATACTCATCTGTAGTGCCTACTTCATCAAAAAGCATTTTAGTAAATTCTATCAAAGCACAGCTTGTTTAGCTAAACAGTCTGGAGTGCCGGACGATGAGCCCTAAGATAACGTATTAAGACTCTGTGATACCCTGGCCTAGCCTTTTAGCAGGAGTGGACATTGTCAGACACCTTCTGAAGTCAAGTGGAGGTCATCAATCCATCATGGTCATTCTGGACTATTCCAGACGCTATCCAGAAGCAGTCCATCAGTGCACCGCCGGTAGGCAGCCAATTCCTCCAGCTGTTAAGCTGCGAATAGTGGAAGAAATCCTGATACACCACTGTTCCCGCCTCATGTATGTGGTTATTAAAGAAATGTTCAAATGTTCAACGTAAGGCATTTGAGGACCTCTGCCACCCCCATACTGATGGCCTAGTTGGGAGGTTTAGCCGCACTTTGAAACAGATGCAATATCAAATTATTGGTAAAAACTGGGATCAACTGGAATCACTGGCTGCCATATGTCCTGTTCTCCATCCAAGACATCCCACAGAGCTCCACTGGTTTCTCCCCTTTGAGCTGCTACATAGAAAGAGACCATGTAGAATACTGGGTCTTCCGTCTGGGAGTACATGTAGCAGGCACACCTGGCTGGGTAACAAAGATTGGAGAATTCAAACCTGGAGACAAGGTAATGGTGTTGATTCCCACAAATGAGTTTAAAATCCTAGCTAAGCAGCACAGCCCTTATGAAGTGGTCGAGCAGTTAACAACGCCTCAGCAATTTGCCTGAAAGAAGCACAAGCAGAAAAGTACTACATCAACCAAACTGGATTTTTTCACAGAGAAAGAGGTTTGTGTGGGAATGATCCTCTTGGATCACGGCTTGGATCATGGACCTTGACACAGTTGCGCAGAGTTACCCAGAGTTCAGTCTCACCGCCCTCACCTCTGTTTTCTTCTGCCTGAACTCAAAGATTTGCTGACCATGGAAGAACTCTCTCAGTTTCTCCCTTTACCCTTTTAATAAAATCAACTTTTTTTGTTGAACTTGAACTCTGTGTTTGCTCTGTCATTGCATCTGCTTTGCTGAATTTGCAGTTACAGGCATCCCACAATATATGTAAGAACCCTAAGGAATGCTATTCTGTCAATAGCAGTAGTGGTGAGAGCTGATATTCATCCAAGTATCTGCAGTGATGGATGGACAAAAAAAACAATCATTTATTCAATCAGGGTTCCCAGCAAGGTCTGGGAAGACTGGAAAAGTATGTAAAAGGATTTTGATAAATCTTAAGGAATTTGGACATAGTCTGAACAAGTCATATTGCCCAGCCACTATGAGCATGTACCATATTGAAAACTGACCAAAATCCTCAAATCCATTTAAGAAATTACAGCCTGGGAAAAGTATGGGATTTTGAAATAAGAAAATGTATCTAAACACTCTTGTATTTTCACTATACTTGCTCATCTTCCCTCCCACCACCTCTCCATCTCTCTCTTTCCATCCAGGCTACCAGAGACAACTGACCTACAAGCGGCAGGATGGGTCCTACAGTGCTTTCGGAGAGAGGGATTCCTCTGGCAGTATGTGGTAAGTCTGACAATAAGTCAGCACCTACCTTTGTGTACATTTTTCATCAGGCACATACACTTCAAATTAAATTTCCATGTAATTCATTAAGTTTTATTGACTGTCAGTCATTTGAAAGCTTTGGGATGTGGTATTTCGTCTGAAAGGCCGGTGAGATATATATTACTGTGGAAGTCACACAATAGCCGATAATGTCTTAGGCACATACTGTTCGTATGTATTTTAGTGTGCATTAAGAACTTATGATGGCATATCCACCACATTATGTACCAGCCAAGCAATGCTGAGCTGTAGCCACATTCTTCAGCTTGAACTGGAAGTAGGTTGCTAGCCAAAGCAATGAAGTTCTTATCAGCATCTCAGTACGCTGTGCTCAAATTAATACATTCCTGTTGGTGGGTTTAAATCAGAGTTTTTCCTCTGTGAGTGTTTATTTCATGTTTACACTCCCTGGGGGCAGGCAGGCAGCCAGAACCATTTCATAATGTTTAGAAAACAGAAATCAATGTTCTCAATGAGGAGCTCCAGTGCTCCAGTGCCCGCACATTCAGGCCCGATCACAATGAGCATACCTCTGGTTGATTTATTAGCTGAGGCGGGTATTATGATATTTAATAGAGCTGATACTGTGAAACAGCAGGTTACATAAACCACAGAGAATCATAAACAAACTACATAATTGGATCCCTGAGGTAGGCTAGGCTCCGATGATTTATTTGCAGTTAAAGAGGGTTCATATTTGTGGTCCTGAGTGCGCCCCATGCTGCTTTGGCCCGATGGACTAGCTCTTAATGCTACCATTGGAGACAGTGTTTTAAGGAGTCTGGAGCCACTTCACCAAACGGCTCCCTACCTTTTTTGACATGGCCTAGAAAGTAGAAGTGGGGCATGCCTCCTCTAAATGGTTGGACTCGCTGCCTGGGTGTAATTGGTAACATTAAACTGCCCCATGGAAACCTTGAGCTCTTCCCCCGGATCCCAGTGAGAGGATATGAGGATGTAACAAGCAGTGGTTTTGAGTTTTTCTTGAAGCCCAGGGCAACAAGTGTGGGTTGTGGGCACAACACAGATGGTGAACCCTCAGTAAACCTGCATCAAACACTTTATGAATCCATCAGCAATGTGTTTATACGTCCAAAACAAACCCAGCTTTTGTTTCAGTTCCAGAGTTCACCAGTAGAGCAGCGCATTTATTGCCGGCTTAAAAGCACCCTTAATGCAGTGTTAATGTATTCCAGCTTGTAAAAATGTATCTGAGCGGAAATTGTCAGGGCCTAATGAAAAGATTGAACATAATGACATGGGCAGGCAGTAATGTTTTGGTGTGCAGTGCCGGCCCTCTCTGATGCCAAGGCCCTTAACACTGCACTACTGCTGTTTCCAGAGTGAGCTGAAAGTTGAGTAATGTACCGACTTACTGTAATTCAGAAGCAGGGACACACTGAGGAGGACGGACTGCAGTGAGTTCTCAGCACTGCCTCCCTGCTCTTAAGCTCTCAGATATACACCTTGTGTGTGTGTGTGTGTGTGTGTGTGCGTGTGTGTGTGTGTGTGTGTGTGTGTGTGTGTGAGTGCAAGAGGCTCTTTTTAACCCCTTACTTAACCAGGTTGACTGAGTACTAGCTTCTATTTTGCAAATACAGCCTTGGGGAGATGTTTTTGGGGGAGGGGGACACACACACACACATGCACAGATTTGTGTACTTGTGAGGACTTTCCATTAACTACATCCATTCCCTAACCCCTAATCCCTAACCCTCACCTTAACCCTCTTAACTACATGCTTAACACTTGCCCTAATGTAAACTTAATTCTAATTCTAACCTGAACCCTAAACCCAAGCCCTAATCCTAAATTAGCCCCCTGAGAAAAGGATTCTCTAATTTTTTGTAATATCCTTAGATATTTGGTCCTGTGTAGAAATACAAGAACGGCTGGAATCTAGTGACTAATTCCAAAGTCCTGTGCCATTTTCTCATGAGCAAGTATCGGGAGTTTTTTGCAGGTAAGGAGTTTGTTGTGTAGCTTTTTTGGGTTGATCTGAACCGGGCTTGGCAGCCCACAACCTGCCACTATTATTAAAGCTCTTTGGCCATGTCTGGATCCAATGAGAGCCACATACTGCTGTAATCTGTGGTTCTCTCACCCACCCCTCCCCTCTTACAGACACACACACACACACACACCACCCCACCCCCCATCCTCACTGCATACCCTACTTCCTAATACACCAGCCTGAGGTGAGAGTGAATAAACCACCATAGCAGTGCCTGACCGAGGGCTCCGCTCTCTGGGCAAGCCTAGTTAGAAAGACAATTAACTCTGATGAAGGAAGCCTTCAATTGTCCAAACATAGTGTCATATTACCTGTAACACTCAAGGCAGTGAAAGAGAAAGCTGAGGTCTCGGTAAAACTGAATACCGTTTTTAACAATCTTGTCCAAAGTCTCACCTTCCTTATATATAATATCCTCTCCAAGTGGGGCAGAACCCTTTTTCGTTTTCTCCGACAGTCTCGGTCCTTGGCTGGACATGTTGAGGCTGGCATGGCATTTCTGTCTGCCAAAGATTGATCTGACAGTGTTAGTAGGGATAGGGGGGTGGAGGGAGGGGGGGTTTGAATACCAGAGATTGAAAGAACTGATACCTGATGCTGTATTAACTTATCTGTTCCCATTCCTGTGCTATGCTAAAGTTTGATTATTGTTGGAATTCTGTTTTTTCTAAGGCTTGGATACAGAGCCTGTGATATCATTATCTAGGTGCTTATTTGTAAAAATAAAGGCCTTTGTGCTCCGATCCATTCCTAATCACCAGGATTAAATTTCTCTGCTCTTTTTATTTTACAAAGTAATATGACTCTCTTTCTGTGACAAATGCAACGGGCTTGTGTCATTTTGTCACAGTAATTCGACCAGTGCAGGAAACAAACCTTTTCATCCACAGCCAGCCTCCCAAACTGATACTTAGAATAGAAAATATCATCCAAATGATGATAGATAAACTTATAAAGCCACAACCAAACATTCACTAACATTTGGCTCGTGACTTGATTTAATTTCCCACTGTGGATGCTAATCCATCATTTCAAGTTTTAGTAGCCCCAAGGCAGGCAGTTAGTAAACCCCTTGTTAGTGATATGTTGTAGCAATCCAATTTAATATTAGTTTAAGTGATTGACCTCTGGGTGCTTTCCAAAACAACACATCAGCAACTTCTGCATAGCGGAAGGCAAAAACACTGAGCCAGGAGTGGGGAACAGTCCGCCTCATAACTTAACCCTTCAAGCTAGTCAAGCTAGGTGCTTGCTCATGCTAGTCAAGCATTGTCTTCAAAAATTCCTTCAAATATACCTTTTGGAGTTAGAAGAGGGTAGCTTGGGAGAGTTGGGAGAGAGGAAAAAGAAAACAGGAGTGGGGAGAATTTGGAGGGGCAGTGGAGTGGGTGACTCCAGCCGAGGGCCGAGTGGTGGAAGTGGGACCGTCTCTAGTGTTTCCTTGCCCACTAAATCATATTTACGCTTCCCAGTACCTCTCCCAGGGGCCCGGCAGTTAAAGCCAGTGACACGATATTACTTAACATTATAAAAATTCCTGCAGGCTTGCGGCTCCATCCCTAGTTTTGTCTCTGGGGAGGAATAACATCTAGGTTCCAGCGAGGGAAGATTTAATGTTTTGCTTTATGAGAGCAGGGTTCTTTTTTTCCTCCTCATCTCCCTTGGTGCTCTTTCTTGGATTGTGCTCTGCTCTTGCTTACGAGCTGTGTTCGAGAAACTGGAGCACAACCTCTGTTTGTTTATTTCTTCATTTCCGTCTTGTTTTTTCTTTTTTTTCTATGGTAAGCAGCTTGCCTCATCCTCTGGCCGTTGTGGGCAGGGGTTCTGTAATGGAATGTCTTGCTGTCATTGAGGAGTTGTTGGCCGAAGGCTGCGACTTTCGACCACCACCGGGAGGCCTGTTGTTTATGGATGAGTGTGTGTTTATTAGCTCAGCCATGTCCCCCAGGGCTGACCTTGGCCTTTCTCCGTGGTTCCCCTGCTTCTCCTCCACCGTGGCCCACTAAAATCACGGCTCGTAAACTCTCAGTCGCACTCCCAGGCCAGGCAGATCCACAGCGTTCGCCCCTGGGATCGGTGTTTGTATAAGTTGCGGAATGCTTTCGGGGAATATCCCCGACCCGCATGCAGAAACATACTTCGTTTGGCTGTGTGAAATTTCACATTCTGAAGACCGCAGCTGCCGCATCCTGTAGCGGTGATCAAACCCTGCCGCACCCCTCTGCTCCACTCCGCACTTCCCCTCTTTTTTCCATTTCATCAGATCCATCCATCCATACCCCTCCTCTCTCTGTCCGACAAAAAAATCCCTCCATCCACGCTCTTCTCTATCAGCCCCCTCCCCCACTGTTGACAGATTGAAAGAGTGTGACTGGTTGGGAATTTTTTCACTCCGCTGAAAAAGTGACTGACTGTGAACTCATGTGAAGTTTGATAGTTAAGTATTTTTTGGGATTTGTCAGCACACGTTTGAAAGGATCTTTGATATCTCTCCTCTCCCTTTTCTCCCTCTCCATCTGCTATTTCCTTCCCCTTTCCCCTTCTTCCCCCTCACCCTTCTTTATCTCTCACTTACCCCCATCCTCCATCCTCCAACCCACCCCCCCCACCCTCCAGGTTGACAGCGTTTGTGCTGAAGTCCTTTGCTCAGTCTCGGGGCTTCATCTTCATTGACCCTGAGGAGCTCCGTGCAGCCAAGTCCTGGCTCATCAGACATCAGCGGGACGAGGGCTCCTTTCCCGCCATGGGACGCATCCTCAATAAAGACCTGCAGGTAGGCGAGTGTCTGGGTGGATGTGGAGTGGGGTGGGGGTCCATGTAAGTGTCTCTTTCTTGATTTACATAACGGGAAGACGTGGGAAGATGTAGATGAAGAGGAGGAGTTTTTATGCCTTGGGATGATTACTATATGGATTAAGGAGGGGATACAACTCAGTATTAGGGTGGCGTTCCTAATATTTTCCACACTTAGCGTATTAGTCTGTGTAATCTGAAGCCTATTGCCTTTATTCCTAGGTATGCATGTGTTTTTAGTGTGTGTGTGTCAAGTGAAAGCTAATGCCAGCTTTTATCCGCAGGGAGGGATCCATGGGAAGATCTCACTTACAGCTTATGTGGTTGCAGCTCTCCTGGAGACAGGCATAACCACAGAGGTAAACAGTCCACCAAAACATGCCACTTCACCCAGTCCTTTAAAGCAGACAAAATAGTGCCTCACTTGGCCTTACTTTAACAAGCTGACACCCACCAAAAAACATCACCCCCTATCAGGTACATTAAAAATCATGCAATGATTTAAATGGGAAATTGGCAGTGGAGATTGAAGTGCAAAAGGCCTTTTTATCATCGAGAGCAACATGCGCTGTGCTGCCTGTCCCACTTGAACCGCTCACTCCTGCAGCCCGCACCACCAGCCTGCTGCTGTGAATTCAAATGTGGGTCGTGTGTGGACGAGATCGCTGCATTCCTGATAATTGTGAGTTGTGATGGATGTGCTGGCAGCCATCCCACTCATATTTGTTATGCCCCAGTGCTGCTAATCTAATATCTAATCACTTTTTGGACTACATCAAAAGATTTATGAGGCTGACGTGCAGAGACAATGAAGTCCCGTGAAAGATACACCTCAGTTGCATTCCTCCCTCGCTTTCTACTTTTGCCCTTGTCTCTATTTTTCTCTCTCTTTCTGTTTTTCTTTTCTTCTCTCTCTCTCTCGCTAATAGCCATGTTGAAGAATAAAAGAACATGAAACAACACAAGTATTATTAAAGACATAATAGACAGTGACAATATTTAAATATCCTGGTTTAGGCACCAAGACCCGCAAAGTTATTGGCCATTCTGGTTGCTCAGTGGATTGAGGTGCAACCATGTGCTTTTGAATTTGTGGGTTTGAGTCCGGCTCATGAGCTTATGCATATCATCCACTCTCATCGTGTCTTTCTTGTCACTCTCCACGGCATTACCTGCATACTATCTAATAAAACCAGAAACATCTTTACAATAATCTAAAGAAACAAATAGTTACGACATAATACTGCTGAGACCTTCCCCAGTGCGTGTTGCCAATGCCTGCAGTATGTAAGCCTCTAAACCTCTCATAGTGTTTGTCTTTGCTCTCCATTCGTCCACAGAGTTGACTCTTTATTTAGCATTTCCTCTTCCTGGCTCCTATCCATCCTCTATCCATCTGTCTCTCCATTTCTTCCGCTATCTATCCCAAAGGGCTCTCCTGAGAATCTGTGGTTTAACAACTGATAAAAACTGAAAAGGTATCCTTCACATCAAAGCAGAAACTCCATCCCCCTTCCAATTGCACCTAATTAAAAGATGACTGCGGCAATTACAGTGAGTGGCTGTGGAGCCCTATCATCTGAGGGATGAGGGAGAAGGTCACATCTGGACGAGATGAAAGTCTACCCCTAAACTTTTTAATGGCCAAAATGAATGTTTATTCAATAACCACATCTGAGCAGGGGAAAAGGCTGTGAGTTTGGACAGGGCAAGCTCCGAACACTTGAACACTGAAAGACATGATGATGATGATAGTGATGGTTCTGGAAGTGTGTGTGTGTGTGTGTGTGTGTGTGTCTGTGTGTGTGTGTGTATGTTGAGATTAGATGAAACGTGTGTTTGGAAAGGGTATGTCAAAGGCCATGCCATGTTAGAGGCATGTCTATACCTCACAGAAGTGTGTGTGTGTGTGTGTGTGTGTGTGTGTGTGTGTGCATATGTTGAGATTAGATGAAACGTAAATGAGAATAAGATACAGATAAGAATAAGACAGAAAGTGAGTACTATAGAAAATGAAACCAAAAATGACAACAAAAAAATAAAATAACCAAATGTATTGAAAATAATGCAGTAAATAATCAATGGTGATAAAGATAAAGCATTATATCATTGACATTTACAGGTTGAAACAGGTTGGATGTGAAAGTGTACATCACTAGCTATTCCCTTACCTGCCGTACAAATGGAAGAACAAATATACAGAAATGTGTTCAGGCATGCAAATATGCTTTGTAAACTAATATGGCTACTCAAGAAAGAGTGATGTAGCACATCCAAAATTGTGAAAAAAAATGACTGGATACAATGCTCACATTTTGTGTGTGCCTCAATAAAGTGTAATGTGAGTATTGTATCCAATAATTTTCTCCCAATTTTGGATGTGCTGCCTCACTGTTTTTGACATATTGTCGTATTGAATTTGATTTTTTTGGCTCAGCATGTGCAAACATAAATTCCACTGCTGAAGTGCCTTGCACATGCCTTGTAAGCTATTTACATGATCATTATCAGATGTGTGTATGCCTGTAAATGTGTGTTCATCTGTGTGTGTCTTATGTGCTGTGTGATCCAGGAAGAGAAGGTGGCGGTGGCCAAAGCCAAGGATTTCCTGGAGAGTAACACTTACTCTGCTGATGACCCTTACACCACGGCCCTGTCTGCCTACACCCTGGCTCTGCTGCGCAGCCCTTACGCCCCGCTGGCCCTGCGCCGCCTCAACCACATGGCCATCACACAAGGTACTGGACACACCGTGCTTCTGCACTGGGAGCAACACCATCAACAAGTCACCGGAAGACCATTCATTTCCTTTAGAGCTGAGTGACCAGGGAAACTCGGGCGATGTGTGACGCTCAACAAGCCTACATAGATGCAATCGGAGCTTCTTGCATCACCCGCAATTGGTCAGAAACAACCAAGTTGCTTGCAGTGTGTACAAGCAGTCAAGATAAAAGCACAAGACAGAGGACATAAAAGACTGTGATAGAAACTACTGTAGTCCTCAGCAGCAGTCCTGTTGTAATCCTAATCAATCCACTCCCCCCTTTTCCCTCTCTGTTTCTTATCTCTCTGTTGGTTTCCTTTAGGCTACCGACACCAATTCCCTCTCTTCCTCTTGAGTGAAACTTTCTGCAAGCTTTGGCAAACTTGTCTGAGCTCAGGGAAACTGGAGGACGAAAACGCTCTTATTTAATCACAATCAAAATCACTTTATTTGCCAAGTGCAATGAATACACAGGACTTGGTTGCATTGTTGCAGAGACATATTAACAGCTATGATGTTAATACCTCACCTCTCTCTCTCTCTCTCTCTCTCTCTCTCTCTCTCTCTCTCTCTCTCACTCTGTAGATGGCTTCACCCACTGGAGTCTGACAGGCAGCACGGTGACAGATGAGGACACTTTCATGGGCTTCAGCGATGGCCTCTCTCAGTCAGGTATATACTTACCATACAATTTGATACCTACTGTAAGTATTAATATCTAGTAGTCCTGTGAACCAAACTGGCACAGTTGTCTTTTCAATGCACTACTGTTCTAAAGTTGCCAAAGACCTCAGTAGAAAAAAGATCAGTGCTTTCATGAAACCCTCTGGGTTGAGTTTACTTGATGGCATGATGTTTGGTGTTGAATAAAAATCTGTGTTAACAGGAAAACCCTTTCACTGCTTCCATTTAACCCCAAAATAAAACTGAGAATCTAAATAAAATTCCAAATCATCAATCCCTGCTTGTTCCCAGTGGTGTCAGCGGAGGTGGAGATGACGGCCTACGGTCTGCTGACCTACACCCTGCTGGGGGACGTGGCCTCTGCCCTGCCTGTGGTCAAATGGCTGTCCCAGCAGAGGAACGCCCTGGGGGGCTTCTCTTCCACTCAGGTAGCCCTGCTTCTCTGGCTTCCCTTCCCCTTTGGATTAGACACTTATAGCAGCCTATAGCATCATGCCTGCCCATGATGTAATGGAACTAAATGCCATACTTCAGTTCAGTGCAGTTCAAATCATTCCAGTTTAGTGAAAAACAGCAATTTCTCAAGAACATGATATAAAATGTTTCACATTATTTTCCACCAGAGAAATGGCGCACAAAATACAGTGCTGTGTGAATGAATGCTAATGGTTACGTAACCTAAAGAAGTTTGCAACCATTTTTGTCCCCTTTCATTCTCTATGCATATACATGAAAAGAATAGTTCAATTTCATTCATTTGTAAAGTAGAAGCAAAGTTTATTTTATTAGTTTCACTGTCTTTTTTAATGGTACAGTATTCAGTGTTTCAGCTGACAGCTGCCTTTTGTAAACCTGTGATGTTACTACTACTAAAGTTGATTTCACTCCCATGCCAGGACACGTGTGTGGCTCTGCAGGCTCTGTCAGAGTACGCCATCCTGTCCTACGTAGGAGGGGTCAACCTCACCATCTCTCTGGCCTCCACCAACCTGGACTTCCAGGAGACCTTTGAACTGAACAGGGACAACAAGAAACTCCTTCAGAGTGCCAAGGTAAATACATTCATGGATTCTGTTAATACTGTAAGTCATAAGTGGGTTTTCTATGGCAAACCTGTTCCTCCATGTTTTTGTGTACAGATGAGGCAAGGTAATTCTTTTGCCATGCTGCTTTAGTGATGTTTGTGTAGGCTGACAGCATTTTATCAGTATTAGTCAATATGGAGAGCAAAGGCCTCATGATACAGAAACATGGTGAGTGCCGCTAATGATTGCCAGCACTTCAGAGGGGTTATTCCACTTAAGAGAAATCCAAGCACTTTTATGCAATTTAGAAATGTTTCCCTCTTGATTGCAGTTGACTGAAGCACTGATGAGTAAGTATGTACCAGAGCTACATTCTGGCATTAAACATTAATCTCTGTGTTTCCAGGTCCGGCTGTGTGGTAGCCAGGACCTTTTCATACTGCCAAACCAAACCAAACTGCACTGGGCTGGATTTCCCAAAAGCACCTCGTTGTTCCGTTGATTTAATAACTGTGCTTTATTGGCCTGTTTGCCCGCACATTACAAACTTGACAGTGTGGACACGAATTACCTTGGCCAGTGCCCTGTGGCTTCAGGTCAGCCCCGCTGTGTGTAAAAGGCCTAAGTCAGTCAGTGTGGTTCAGGTGAGAGTGTAATAAGTCGCTCTCTCTGCCGGGCATGTTCCTCTGCTGTGATTAGTGGTGTCAGCTTAATTGGGGGCAATTAAGGCCTGCTGGTTAGTAGCCAGGGAACCACTGGTGGCAGCGCAGCAGCCTACAGCATTCATTCACTTGATAAATGACTCATTCACCTCTCCCTGCCCCCTCTGGCTCTCTTTGTTTCACTCTGTTTCTTTTTCTTCTCTTTCCTCTCTCTCTCTCTCTCTCTGTCCTCCCTCTCTATCTCTCTCCAGATCCCCAGTATCCCTACAGGCCTTTTTGTCAGCGCTAAAGGAGAGGGCTGCTGTCTCATGCAGGTATTGTAGCAGTACACACACAAGCACACACACATACAGACACATTTGCTGTCTGACACATTACCCAAAGAAGGAGAATTGTAATACTATGCTTGCATCATTGGCTCACAGTGAGAATCCCCCGGCAGGGGAGAGCCGGTTACCGTTCCCATGCCACAGTCCCTAATGCCCAAATTCCTCCCTGTAAATTGCGGTGATCTGGTAGAGCTTAGCCAATTGTTTTCGGAACGGGTTGATCGTTCCTGTTGATTCCCGTGGTCCCCTGGATAGGATGCTGTTTACTTCCTTCCTACCTTGTCACAAAAAAAAAAACAAAAGCTCTTTCATAAACAACTGCAAGGAGTTGCCATGCTCCTCCTGCTCTCTGATCACATTCTGTCCTCCTCTCCTCTCCCCACCCATGTTTGTTAAGAGTTTGTCAGCCTTGAAACTGAATAAGGGATGTGTGTTATCATTTATGCACAAAGGCAATTATAAAAGTCTTGGAAAATGAAAAAGCATGTGTAATCTAAAATGTTTAGGGGGATCAAACTCTGGGAAATCTTAAGGGAACTCTGAGATCTGACTCGATTTGACAAAGAGGTAGAACTGGCTGCAGGAGCTGATGAGCTATAGCAGGACTAAAGTTAATGCATGAACCTTCCTCCAACTGATTCTCTCTCACACACACACACATGCACACACACAAACAGACACACACACATTTCTTTCTTCACTCCTCTCTCCCTACTTTCCCTCTTTCCCTCCATCCACACCCCCCTCTGTGCGTCAACACACCCCCTCTGACAGCCCCTCAGGCCAGCAGCACCTGGGCTCTAATGAAATACAAGAGCGGGACAATCAAAGAGACTTGCCTGTGTGTGTGTGTGTGTGTGTGTGCGTGCGCTGTGGACATGTGTGATGAGTTTCTTCATGTGCTCCAGGATTCCTATTCAAGCATAGCTTTGTAAGTGTCTCAAATCAGTCTGGATGATTTATTCAGGAGGTGTGCAGTTCTGGGAACAATAATCTCCCATGAAATTAAAAGGAGCGTCAAAACACTTGCCTCAAGGCGGAAATAGTAGATAGTCTGCTAAATGCATGTCTTGTGCCCGGTGAATATGATTTATGCTTCTTCAGTGCTGCCTAACTGTTTTCCCTCTAGTCTCTTTTAAAAAGTCTCATCAAGGCCCAAGGTGCTAAATGTTTGAAGCCCTAAAGTAGTTCCTTGGCATTCTTGCAAACTACGTAACTGTAGAAAAGATTGTCAATTTTGTTTCTACGTACAAAGAATATTTTCAGGTTTTCACTTTTATTATAATTGCTGCCTGAAAGCCATGCCAAAGATTTGTCGGAAGAAATGAAGGATGTTTGCAACTGATCTGATTGATGTATAAAACAGAACCTCTGCTTGTTATCGGCCATATCCTAAAAATAAAAAGTAAAACTATAGCCCAAATAAAGGCAGAGAATTCAGAAAATCAGCTCAAGAGCTTGATATATTTTGTCTTAATAACAAAAAGAAACATGAACTTAATTTATAGAGCGCTTTTTAATACAGAGGTTGCAAACTGCTGTGCGCTACAAAATCACAGCAAAAAGAGACAAAAAACAGTTAAGACAAACAGAAAAAGAAATGCAGAATTTAGTCAATGAGTCAGTGAGCCTTGGGGCCTCAGACAAATCATCCATAGCCTGGTGCCCTAATTGCAAAGGCTTGTCTTCCTTTGTTTTTTCTTCTAGATCCAGGTATCAGCAGGGTGATTTACCTGAGGACCTAAAGCCTGTGTTTCACCCATATCATCCTAAAATACTGCCCTCCATACTGCTCTCTGTGTGTGCTTAGATCGATGTGTCTTACAACGTACCTGACCCGGTGGCCAAGCCAGCCTTCCAGCTCAAGGTGGACCTGAAAGAGCCCGCTCAGGGGCGACACCCGCAGCCCCCCTCCTCCTCGTCCCGACACCCGGCCTCCCGCTCCCGGAGCCGTGCCGACAACCGCTCTGAGCTGAACCGGAAGCGGCGGGCGCCCATCGACGACGACGATCCGGCAGCCCACCAGGACAACATGGACTTCCGCATCTCCTTAGAGGCCTGCGCCAGGTACAACACACACTGTCAAAAGTCTCACACACACAGCTCAGAACAGCTTTTTCACTTTTATTCAGTGTTCTTCCCTGCCACTGTGCACCCAAATCAGTGCTGGTGTGTATTCGTTCGTAACTTCTGAAACACGTGCTTTGGTTTTACCTGGGTACCAGACCACTCTGGCCAAAGAACCATCTGAATATCACATTAAAGACAGAGGAGTTATTTTATAAAACCATGATGTAGACTAGTCCTTTAGGAGATATCATTCGGTGAAGGAGTGTTGCATTCCTCAAATTGTATTCATGTTTATGCTAAGCCTCCCCTAAAATGTCTGTTTACAAATTCAAATCCGACTGTTTGCTTTCCAACCCTTGTTTACGAATCCAAATACCTGCTATTTACCTAACAACCAACTCCACCACTAACACCCCTCTATCTCCATCCCGACACCCACTCTCTCTCTCTAGGTGGCTCCACTCAGGCTCTTCCAACATGGCCGTCTTGGAGGTTCCCATGCTGTCCGGTTTCCGAGCAGATGTGGAAAGTCTAGAGAGGGTACGTAGCCACAAACATGGACACACACACACACACACACACACACACACACACACACACATACAATGGCAAGGGTTTAAAGATGGAACGTCGTCCCAAACATAAACACAACTATAGATACACTTACTGGTATTTTTCAGTCCAATATGGAACTATAGTGGTGAAATGGACAATCAAACACAGACAGGCAGACAGACAGGGAGGCAGATTCCTGTCCATCCAAACAGGCAGTCAGGTAAGACAGGTAGATGGAGAGACAGACAGATGGGGCCACATCTGGAGGCCATTTGACGAGAAGCAGCGTGACATGGAATTTATCAGACTCCTCCCGCTTCCCCTGCAGACTCGCTTGCAAGCCCCAGACCCACGTACACACAGACACACAGGATGCATCCCTTAACACACTCACATAAACACACACACACACCGTTTGGATATTGATATTATTCCCCTGGTACAGTGGAGAGGTGTTTAGATGTAAATAGTTGTTGGAGCAGGAAGGAGTCAAGTGTTTACCTGACGTTCCCGTCATTGTGCTACAAGTCGTGGGACAGAACGGCCAAAACATTTCCTCTGCAACGCTGCCGAGGGCTTCACTTCCCTTCAGATTGTGTGTGTGTGTGTGTGTGAAAGCATACATTCCTTCGTGCATGTGTGCCTGTGTGTGTGTGTGTATGTGTCACAGTCATGGGAGTGATCATTACGGTGAGGGTCTTTTTTTTATGGTGGAGTTTAAGTATGATAGGAGAGAGGCCAGGCCAGCCAGCTCTGGCCCTGTGGGGTTACAATGTCTCAGGGCCAGGGGCCACTGGGCCTCCCTGGGCCTATAAGACTGCCACCAGGGCCGGACCCAGCTGGGGGTCGCAGTCAGCCCTCACACACACACACACACACACACACACACACAAATCCCCTTGCCTCCAATGAGGTATGCATGCAGAAGAAAGCTCATGTAGGTCATAGAGAGGAAGACAGATGTAGGTTAGATAGAGGAGTGGATGGAGGGAGTGATGGAGGTTGGATGGATGGATGGATGAATGAATGGAAGAATGGACACATGGAGGGAGAGAGAGTGGGGCCAGATTTTAGGGCTGGTTGAGGTCAACTCCCCAGCCACTCATCAGAAGCTTGTCCCTCATTACTGGACAGTTATAGGGCCTTAGTCTGCAGGCTCCCACCTCTATAAAGAACCACCTCTCTGGCTACCTGGGGAGAAGTGAAACACACACACACACACACACATGCTGCCATGCCAGTAAGTCCTGGGTGTGTGTCGGTTGAAGCTGACCTGAATTGTAGTGGCTAACAAGCTCAGTTTACACCCCCGCTAGCCTCCCTGGGTGTTTTACTGCTGCCTGCCCGACTGCCACTTACATTCCTCAATTTATGGCGGCAAGCTTGGCTTCTACAGTCACGTCTAGTTGTTTTCATGGATGCTGCTAGTCCTGAATGATTAGTCCGCTGACTGACTGGGAGCTACCACAGCCACGGCCTCTTATCACCCGATATAATGAGCTTTGTTTAACGACCCAGAACGCGCTGTGTGCATAACGTTTGAGCTATGAGAGTTCATTGGCATTTTTTAGTTGCTAGTTAGACAAACAATGCTTTTTGTAAACAGAGAGAGGCCAATTGTATAACGTGTGCATGTGCGTGTGTGTGTCTCCGTGGCGCCAGCTCAGGCTGAGCACCTCATAAACCCCTGCTGTCCGAAGGCTGCCACCTTTGACAGAATGAGAATTCCCCCTGTGGGGGGAATTAACACTTCTGGTCCTCTATGCACACACTCCAACATGCAGTAAACAGTTTCCATGTTACTCATTCATACACTTCATACACTCTCATATACATAGGGCTTTATGTATATGACCCATTTGTACATTAAATTTACAAAATACCAGGAACACTTTCCATGAAACACACTGAGCAGGTGACCCAGAGGAAAGCTATGATCCCTTATTGATTTCACCTATTAAATGCACTTCACTCAGATGTTGTAGATAAAGGGGAGGAAACAGGTTTAAGAAGGATTTATGACAGCTGAGACATGGATTGTGCAAAATGGAATGCAGCTTAATATCAGGAAGGTTTTCGGAATGGTTTGAACTTATCATCCTAAAGGAGGATGGGTTAGACGATGAAGGACTGTCAAGAGCTGTGTTTCTCAGAAGCATCCTGGTGCTCTCGTCACCTTTTCAGGCATCTCATCATATTCAGTGGAAAGGAGTAACAGAGGCCTCAGTTCCCTGTCAGCAGGGTAGCTTATCATTCAGGCTAACAGCATCCAGTGGAGACCAATGAACAAAGACACACACACATGCTAAGATTCTTGAAACCAGGCCCAAACTATACAAGACAGTGACATACATTAGACACACAGATGGTATTAGACAAAGACAAACAGATAGGTTCACATTTAAATTCAGCCTCTGTTGGAGTGTTTTACCAAGGATATAAACAGACACGCACACTACAAAAATTTCTTGAACCAATTCCAAAATCTTAAAGTCTGTGTCAAAGAATTGCATCAATCCGGTTGAGTGTTTGTTTTTCTGTGTGTGAGCCCAGTTGACCCGTGTCTTCCCCAACAGCTGCTGATGGACAAGAGAGTGGGTCTGAAGAGGTATGAGCTGGACGGGAGGAAAGTGTTGTTCTACTTTGACGAGGTCAGTTTAACCCAAGTTCCTCAATGTTGTTTCAATCAGGGCTCTGCTCTTGTCAGAGCATATGAATGAGCATATATGCAGGGAGGGTTGGGCATCAGTGTGTGCATGGAGTCTTGGAGAGTTTTGTTTGTGTATAAGTGTATGTGTGTGCATCTGTCTCTATTTGCATGTGTTTCTGGTAGGGACCGGACGATATATCGAAATTCAATATATCGCCACACAAAAATGTGACAATGGGGCAGAAAAAAGAATTGCAATATTTGCTACAATTTATTCTGCTGTAGTTGCCCATCACAATTTCACAAACTCGCCATCAAAATAATATTATTTGCATTTTGGAATGACATTTTAAAATTTTTGTTTACATTCTAGCAAGCCAGTGCCATTGCTAGAAAGATTTGTGGCTCAGAAATAAACATAATTCTGCACAGTCAGACTTTGTCATGTTCATGTTGTCATTGAACTTTTATTTATTACATTGTATACCATATTGCGTATCAAAATAAGATAAGCATATCGTCCCATCCCTAGTTTCTGGGTTTTTGATCATGTATTTTTGCTGTATTTGTTACTCGATGTTTGTCACCCTTCCTCAGATCCCCAGCCAGTGTATGACGTGTGTGGCCTTCCAGGCTGTCAGAGAATACATTGTGGGCAAGACAGCGCCTGTTCCGGTCAAGGTCTATGACTACTACGAACCAGGTGTGCCTCTGATGAATATTTTAAGCACCGCTCTTTAAAGAGTTACGGAGCAGGAAAACCCTCTAACTCACTATGATTTATGAACTAGAGGAAATTGGAATTTTCAAAGTTTGTGGCCTAGTTATGGAAAGTGTTGTCATTGTTTTGTGTGTGTGTGTGTGTGTGTGTGTGTGTGTGTGTGTGTGTGTGTGTGTGTGTGTGTGTGTGTGCTGCTGTGGGTGTGTGCATGTCATGTAGCTTTTGAGGCCACCCGGTTCTACAACGTTAGCGAGAGCAGTCCGCTAGCACGGGAGCTGTGTGACGGACCTACTTGCAATGAGGTGGAGAGTTCAACCAATCAGTGGATAGGTGAGATTTATACTCCGTAATTAGTGGTTCACAGACACGCCCCACTTCATCCATCAATCTCTTTTTCTGTTTTTCCCAGAGAGCTGACTTGCCAGCTTATCTACTTTACTGGTATTTCTTGGATTAAAACAAATGTCCATTTCTTCTGCAGGTTTTGTGCAGGCGAACCAGTGTAACAATGTGTTTGGCTGTCTGGAGGAGGAGCAGTTTGAGCGTTGCACCTGCTACAGGGACTGTGGTTACGACGGGGAGCCGGTTTGTGGGTCGGACGGGCAGCGCTACCAGAACCAGTGTCAGATGGAGGTGTTTGCCTGTCGAAACGGGACGCGCATCGAGCAGGTCCCGCTGTCCCAGTGTCCTCAGAGTAAGAGCTTTCTCAGCCCACATCACCTCACATCACATCTGGCTCCGAGGAATTGGTCTATATTTCTCTTCAGGCTGCATGTACACTACAAGACTTTGATGAAAATTATCCCAAAGCTGTCCCATGCCAATTTCAACTCATTTTGAAAATGCCACGTCAGAACTTTGGGGGGTTTTTGTTGTTCTTTTTTCAGTGGCAATCACACCACCTTTTTCTTGGCTGGGAACAAAAGCGTTGGTAGTGAAGACGTCTTGCAGTGTGCATCCACCTTTAGTTTTATGCAAGCGAGATCAAACGCTGGGAGAAGTTGGCAAGAAGCTCCATTCCAGTCAATATCTACTGTATGCAGTTCATTATATAGAGTAGGTCAGCTGTAACTCACAGACACTGACAGCGTTTCCTAAGAAATATTCCTCCTTTTAGAGGAAGCAAGTGAGATGGAGATGTGTCTGTCTGTGTGTGTGTGTGTGTGTGTGGGGGGGGGGGGGGGGGGGGGGGGGGTACTCATGCACGCTCGTGACCTACTGTATGCGTTTCATCTGATACAGTAGGTCGGGTCGGCTGTAACTCATACACATGCGTGTGTGCGTGCGTGTGAGTGCATTTGTATACGTGTCCATTGCGTAAGCATCTGCGTATGTGTATGCGAATGTGAGGGTGTGTGTGTGTGCGTTCATCTGTGTGTCCCATGATCTGAGCTGTGGAAACAGCTGTTCAGGTGTTGTGCTGATTACTGGATGAGTTTTGTGAGAAGAGCTCCCCCCCCGCTCCCCCCTCCCCCTCTCTCTGCCTTGCTCTACTCCGCTATATTACAGGGCACTCCAAATGACAGAGTGCTTTTGTCCAGCCCTTTGAAAACCTTGTCACA
This sequence comes from Centroberyx gerrardi, assembly GCF_048128805.1. Taxonomy (NCBI): domain Eukaryota; kingdom Metazoa; phylum Chordata; class Actinopteri; order Beryciformes; family Berycidae; genus Centroberyx; species Centroberyx gerrardi. Next base: position 9,771,027 of record NC_136005.1, read on the forward strand.
TTCCTTTCCGACGCACAGCCCAACAACAAAGGAGCCTTCATGTTGCGAAGCAGATTGGGAAAAGGCACAGACAAAACTTTGGTGGGAAAAGATCTCAGTTTGTGCCAAGTGGTTCATGCTGTAGATTATCAAAAGGACCATATCTTTGTTTAGACCCCCCTGACCTTGTTTGTTTGTGTATGGTTGTGGGGGAAATGCATGCCCCCATTTCTCGTTTGAAAAGGGAAAAAGATACGATTCGTCTCCTCACATGGCCCCTCCGGAAAGATTTTGGCCCCTGCTATATTTGGAAAGATTTTAATGCAGGCCATTGTTGTGACTTGATTGAGTGTACATTATTGTTTTGCCCGGAAATGTTGCTCAGTAGAGTGGATAATTCTTCTGAAGCACTGTTTAGATTATGTAACATTAAAACTCTAACTGTTAACTGTTGAGTTGTCATGGCAGCTCTATAAATGTGAATAATCTGACGTCTGTGTATGTGTGTTTATATTTCCAGTGGAGACCACAGTGGAGGACAGGCAGCCAATGGCAGGCCAGGAAGCTGAGCAGGCTTCAGTGCCTGTACACACAGGTAACTCCATCTGCTATACCTTTCTCTACAGATGGCCACACATACACACACACCAACTCTCTTTCGTCTCCACCTCTCAAGCCCCTTCTACAGCACCCCCACCCCAAACCCTCCTATACGTTCTTCCCACAATTCCCCATACCACCTCTCTCTTTCTCTCCACCCCTCCCTCCATCTCTCTCCTGAGGCCAGCTGTTCCCAGCAGCAGAGGCAGGACTAGATCTTTTATTTCTTCACACAACACTTTTCTATCATACATAAATGCTCTAAGGATTCAGGATTTTTTGCTCCATCTATTTATTGTATCTATTGTCTGGGTGCTGTAGCTTTGAATCTTCCGGGATTCTAATCTTATCCTACTCTTGCATTTATTGTAAGTCACTCTGGGTATGAGTGTCAGCTAAATGTAAATGTAGAGAGTGGAGACTTCAGGCGCATTGAAGCCTGAAGTTGACATGTGCAGACGTGTGCGGAAGGCCCATAGGAGCATATGCCTATATAACATTGTGTACACGTGTGTGTGTGTGTGTGTGTGTGTGTGTGTGTGTGTGTGTGTGTGTGTGTTGATATGGGACCTCACCAGGGCAACACTAGGGCAACAGGAAGAGAGAGAGAATGACAGACGGAGAGAGAGAGATGGAAGAGAGTGGAGGGAGAAAGTGAGAGAAAGAAGGGGAGCAAGAGTGAACGAGGGATGAGAGAGACAAAAGGGAGAGTGTGAAGGGAGGGGAAAGAGAAGAAGTGTGAGAGAGAGGAAGGGATAGGGAGAGAGAGGAAGGAAAGAGAAAGATACATAGAAAGGAGGAAGGGGAAAGCAGGGAGGTAGGTGGGGTGGGTGGCAGAACATTCCCCTGCCACCACATCATGTCTACAAGCAGAGCGATAAATAGGAGGATAGGTTTCACACTCTGGGCTTGATTGTTGCTCTGCCATGAGCTCGGATCAGCTGCCACTTCCAGAGAGCCAGCCAGAGAATTCCAGATAGGATGTTTGGCTGTGTGTGGAGGGAGGATGTAGCTGTGTTAGATTTGGCAACGGAAACGTAGAAAGGCACTGCAGTCATGTGTGTGTGTGCGTGCGTGCGTGCATGCTAGTGAGTGTGTGTGTGTGTGGTCATGTGTCAGCTATTGTAAACATATGTATTAATGTCTGCATTTGTGCTGTGCATGTGCCTGTTATTGCAGACGTTGGTGAATGCCTGCGTTTGTGTACAGGTGTGTGTGTGTGTGTGTGTGTGTGTGTGTGATGTGGCACGGCCTGCACTGACTTGTTTCCAGCCTGCAGCTCCCGGTAGCTGCAACACACAAAGCTGCTTTCAGTCAAAGGTCTCCCCAGTACAAAAGCTGAAGCTTCACACTCGCCACAGGAATGCTATTACGCACTCAAACACACATGCACACGTATGCACACACACGCATACTGTAGGCACACACGCAGACACACACGCAAATATGCCCACACCCAGACACGCACACGTAGACACTCACCTATAATACGATAACCCTAGGGTGATCAGACTGAATAAGTACTGTAAAAACACTGTCATTGTAAACCATTATAAAGTTGACGACATGCCCGCTAAGTGCATTGGGAGTGTAATAGGTGAGAGCGCGCTGTGTGCCAAGGAACTGACAGTTTTCACTGGAACAGTGGAGGAAACTGTGGCTTTGGAATTAGCTTCCCTGTGCAGACTTGTCTCTCTTATTAGTGAACTTGTTCTGGAGGACAACATATAATGGACACGCAGACTTGCAGGCTTCATTTGAGCTGCCACTCTCAGTCTGAACTTTTTCACCGTGTGCCTGAAATTTGATCAAGTGATCTGTTCGTTTCCCCTTTTATGAATCAAAAGTTTTGTTTTCCATTTAGACCTCAAAGAAAAAGATCCAATGTACACCGCAAACATTGAAAAAAAAAATCAGATTGTAGGTGGTTGTAGGTGGAAGTGTAAAAATAGTAGTTAGTCATGTAAAGGAATGCTATATCTGAAAAGATTAGAAGTAGCCTGCTGTATCTGCTGGAGTACTGCATTTTAAGCGGGGAGTGACCCCTACTGGCCATGATAGGGTACAATCGCTCCTGTGCAGGGGTGAAAATTAATATTTAAAATCATCTACAAATATTTGAAGAGCTTGAGATGTACTGGAAATAACTGTCCATGTTACCAAACACTATAATCTCCAAAGTGGCTAGCAAGTGAATCAAGTTCCTCTCATCTTATATCAAATATAATAAAACGCGTTCAGTGGCTACTTTTCCCAGGCCTGATTTCTACTGGGCTTCAAGTGATCTGACTCTCATGTGGTTTATTGTCTCTCTTGTCCCTCCAGGTGAGGAGGAGCAGGGCTCCATGGCGGAGGTGTCCTACTACTCCTACGAGTACGACCCCGATTCCGAGCCTTTCCTCGCCGACGCAGAGGCAGAGGATCATTTTGACCTTCCTGAAGGAGAGAAGGATGCAGAGCAGAAGGTGCTGCCGCCAGCAGATACCCAGCAAGCCACACTGGACACAAAAAACACCCCCGAGCGATGGTACGACCCCCTCCGTCAGATTTACCATCAGTTTTGTCTCCACATGAAAAGAGTGGTAGCATGATTTAATGAGACTAGACTAGATCCATAATGGTGCATATGTGTAAGGATCTCCAGTCTACTTTACCTGGATACATGAAGGCCTGATAATCCTGTTAAAACAAAGCCAAAGAATAGTGAAACCAAGAGAAACTAATTCAGTTAAATCTCCTGTCCTGTACTGTGTATCATTTAATAGCAGTCATGGGTAGACATTTTGTTGATCTGCAGTCTCAACCCTAGTCATAACCTTTGACTTCTAAAACACACAGAAAGTAGTTCCTGCTGTTTGCTGAGTAATAATGCATGTCACTGTTGAAAAGCAAAACTCCACCATTGTAGAAAGAAGATGCTGTTTCCAAAGACTTCAACTTTTAAGTGTCTGAGATTCTCCTTTCACCACAGTTTGTCTTGTTCTCCTGTCGTCCACAGAAACGCTCCCCGACTGAAGCCACGCCCACCTCCAAATTGTACATTATTTGTGAATATGTTAGAGTGAGTGGAGACAGAAGAGACTCGGGGATTTGTCCAGCCCGAAAGGAAGAGATGGTGGGGTCTAGAGGGTGTGTGAGTGAGATTGCGTGAGTGTGTTTGTATGCATGGATTAGAGTCGGTGTGAATGCATTTATGTGTTCACTTGTGTGTGTGTGTGTGTGTGGTTAGGCGTGAGTGTGTATGACTGTTAATAAGCTAGTGTCCTCCAGACTTCTATTTTTCTTTCTCTGTCAAATCTCCAGTCTCCTAGTCGCCAATAGACACCATAGCGTCTTTGTTATTCACTGTACTGCCTTTGTAATCACTAGATGAAATAATCAAGTATTTATGTTTGTAATTACACCTGAGTTTAAGCAAAAATGTTTTGTTATATTTTCTATCTGTGGTATTTATTTGTAGCTAGAGCTCATGTTTTTTTATTTGCCATTTTTGTGATTGCCTGCCCATATTGTCTAGTTTTTGCCCTGTCACCCAGTGCTTCCTTCAATTCAAACAAAAGATATGTGTTGTGAAAAACATTTTTGTCCCTCAAAGCAAGCTTTAACCCAATTATTGAGATGTTTGATGAAATTCCTGTACTTGTATCCTGCTGGAAAAAAGACATATGCTAACCATATGCTCTACAGAAATATAAGCTCATATGTTTTTTCAAACTATTGTACCAAGCTACCAACATCTACTCTCAAGTTACATTTTGGTTATCTTTCACCTTACTGCAGACAGGGATTTGATTGTACAGTTCATAAGCTATTTTGTTTTTATATGTTAAATTTTGATTCGTGAAGCAATCAACGTAAAATCAACAATGAAGTTTTGAATTACTGTAAATGTACCAAATTTGATCCATTGTAGACCCTATTCATATAAAATACAGTGCTTTTGAAACAAACAAGAATAAAATTTGTATACAATCTGGGTTTTGGTATCGTTGCCTCTACACATTCATGTTAAGGCTTTGTGCTCTGGACAAAAGTTGCTCATGTGGGAAATTAGTAATATGTATTGCCTGAGTTTGAATCGTGGCTCATATGTACTGCCACACTTTATTCTTCTGTTCTGTTTTGTTTGTCTGTCTTTCTTCTCTGTTTTTACCTTTGTCCTTGATATATATCTAGAAAAAAACACTGAAGGGCTGCTGCCTTTCCCCGGGTTGCCTCCATTCCAGCTGCAGAGCAGGACATGTATCTGCTGGAGAGGATCTGCAGTGCAGTGGTTTATGGAAGCTGTGTTGCTCCATTTCCTTTGAAAGGCTAGTTAAGTCTGGAGATAATTTCCTGTCAGCAGTGAGCTGTATTACAGCCTGCTGCTTCAGAAGGCCCTCTGCTTTGATAGCTCTGACTCTCTGACCCCTGGCGTGTCTCTGTGTGTGTGTGTGTGTGTGTGTGAGAGAGAGAGAGTTTGTGTGTGCATGTATCAGTTTGTACATACACATCTATATGTTTGTGTGTGTACGTGTGTGTGTGTATGTGTTTGTGCTGCTGCTAACAACAGATTCAGGTTACCAAAGCAGCAGCCAGGAGAGAGTTAGAGCCTGTTAATGTTTAATGTTTGTTTTCTGCTCATGCCACTTGTCAGCCCTCTCTGTTACTGTGGCCTCTGGCAACTGGCAGCGCAGGCCTTTAAAAAAGTCTGCCAGCTCCAAACCACAGATCATCAATGGGATCGGTTGAGGAGATCAAAGTGGGCTAAACTGTAGCTGCATATGGGGAGGCAGTTTGCCCTTGAGGTTAGAGATGAGAAAGCAGAAGGTTGCTAGTTTAATTTCCAGCAGTGGTCTATTCCAGCTGTAAACGGGCAATTTACGACTACATCAATGGGGCCTGCCGAATGAAGGTACTCCACCTCTAACTGCTCCAGGTGTGCTGCACTGCATCTGACCCTGCATCTGCGGTTTGGCCTACATTTGTGTATGCAAGTGTTTGTGGGGAGAACATTCAATGTGTGACGTGGCTAATCAATTTCTACTGTATGCATAATAAGGCTGCATGGACTTGCAAGATATTTCAAAGCAGGAAGATAAAGTAGGAATTGCTTCTTTCATTTATGCAAAGAGCGTAAAGAGATTCTCCTGGTGCAATTGTACGCTCACTAGTTTATCGTTTGAGGTAGACCTTAAACCCAAACCTACGTGGAAACTTTACCCTCCCTCTAAACTCTGAGCAGTGACAGTGCAATTCACCCATCCAGTGTGAATGGGAGAAGTTTGTGTTTCCTGTAGGAACAATAAGCCGATCAGCCAGCAGTGCAGGGGACCTGGCTGCTGGAACAGACGATCCAGGACAGTCTCCGTGGCAACTGCATGCATGGCTGAAGAGTGATATTGCGTCTCCACACTGCGATGAGCAGAAAGAGTGAAAAGAGAAAGGAGGGACAGGGGGATCTTGGTTTCATGGATTGCTGCAGGGAGCTAGCGTTACATGAGAGTGAATCGGAGTGATGACATTGTTTCTAAGCACCAGCTGAGTGCACCTATACACTGCCTACCTCTCTGGAAGAAGGGCTATTCATCTGGCTGAGCTGCCACCGATGGAGCAGTTGGGACAAAGAGACAAACAGACAGATAGATAAACCAGACATTGTCTTATAAGAGCCTGCAGTATAGAATATGTTCTGTTGCTGACACTTTGGTATGTATTTTAGATCTCGGGTCTCCTGATTGTTTCAGAGGAAATGGGGGATTGATTCTGCATTGTTAGGATTCTGGGTTTCAGTTTCAGCCAAGATATGGGCGATGCTGGATCTTGGAGTTATGCTGTAAATGTAGGGACTCTATTACAATGTCTGAAGAAAGGCCATCCAGTAGGACATGGATTAAGGAGTAAGAAGGACCATATGATCACCATGGTCCTCTAAAGCCTCTTTCAATTCCAATTCAAGTATGCAGTCACCCTCAGTGCCGGCTTAGAAGGAGCCATATCTATGCAATAAGGTGCAAAATATTGCTTTTTTAAAGTTTTTTCCATGATGTAATTGTCATAATCATTATTTCTTTAGTACTTTGTGCATGGTTTACACACATTGTGCTGTGTGAATATTTCTGTAGTGCAGCTGCCATTGAGGGATTCCTGAAGGATCATTCACTGCTTTTGCCATGAGTGAAGCAGAGAAAAAACGTCCTGTAATTGCAGGCAGAGAAAAAGGTGAGTTCATCAATGGAGGGTGAATTCTTACAAAAGGCTGCTATTACTGATTGCCTATGTGATGTTTCCATGTTTGGAAAACTTCATCACATTGGCTAAGTTCTATGGGATTCTTTGGTTTTTTTGTACAATCTTGTGGTCATTGACTATATTTCATCATTTCAGAGGGGGAACGTTGACTTCAGCAGGCTAGAGGATTTCTCAGTGTGCAGACTTGCCAGGACTCGCTCTGTCCTGTGTTAAAAATGTTCCCACTAGCTCTGCTTGTGCACATGCCTCTGAACACTTGTAGGCTGATGTAATGCTTTTCCGCAGGTTTCTTGGTGGTTGTGCACTGCCTGCAGCACTGTCCTCTCTAGCTGGGGATCGTCAGCTGCCTGTCTGACCCAGCATGCATGATATGCACCAATCAGATGCAAATCAGTCATTTAGGCTCATAGCTCCAGGCTTACTGGCTGCTAATTATCAGGTGTCTCAGAGAGCAGAATGCATATGTAAGTCCAGGATCAGTTTTGCCTTTCAAAATATAGTGAATGAGATGGAAATGTTTTTAGACATTGCAGATTTATTGCTCAGTTTTATACCACTGACTTTTATTTATAAGGCTATTACTGATGCCTATTACTACCTATTACTACTGATATTACTGATTATGTATGCCAATACTGGCATACACAATCTCTGTCTGGGGCAAGCAACAGTCTTATAGCAAATTTCCAAAATGTTCCTAAAATTGTTCGTTTTCTCTACTTTGACATGACTTTTAAGGCTTGGAAATGGTCAGAATCATTTTCCTTACTTTTCCATAGTACCCAGACCTGCATAGGAACCCTGGTTATTAGATAGAACTACAGAAGCCATGATTTAAATAAAAGCTATTGTCACTTTCAGTTTTTCATATTGCACATCTGTCTCATTAGTGCACTGTAAATGTGATCTTCTGACATTTCCCTTTGTCTGTAGGGCCTGGACCCGGGCGCTATGCGCTCCCTCCCACCATTGGTTTTATTGGCCATGACTTCACCAAGCCAACTAGCCCTGCCTATTCTTTCCATGGCAGGATGAGCAACAATAGTAAGCCCTTCTCTTTCTCTCACTTTTATCTGCAATTATTATTACATAGAATACATTTTTATTGTTTTTCTTTCTGTAATTAAATGTGTTGGTGCCGTCTCGGAGGGGACAAACCTGAATACATAAATACATATAATAGCTAAAAAAGCCAGCATAGATGTCATAAACACCACAAAGCATTTTACATAATTACAATCATAGATCTCTTAATCTTTTAAAAACAATTTCATCCTCTCAAATACATCACCTAATATACCATGTTCCCTGGTTAATAAATCACTCAATGGTAAATACTAGTTCTAAGTGACACAATGTCAAATCATAGCCAATAGGGGGAGACAACACAACATTATCGTATAGTTTCTCAGTTGTTCCTGTTCATGAATTTGTTTGCATCTAACCAGCCTATTGACTGAGAAAAAAGTTATTTTTTTCAACAATAGTGATTAATAATGATGAATTAATGTGAGAAATGTTTGCTTTTCCTGCAGTGTACTGTGTTGACTCCAGTCCTGGGCCTCAGTACCATATTGATGCAAAAATGACTCGTTTTGGAAGGGACGGCAACCCTGCATACTCAATGTTGGGCAGAATGAAAAGACCAAGTAAGTTCCCATCATAACAGGTAAAGAACATTTATTTTGAACGCATAATTATTAGTCATGGTTGTGACAACAATAAAAACATCTAACATGCAAATGTACACTATTTTGCTTATTTTAAACACTTCACAGATTGACTGTTATATGTAATGCTGAATTATAAATCATTCTTGATTGGCCCATTCCAAGACTCTGGGCCCTCATACATGTGTTTTTGACACTTCTTGTACTCCAGTGTCAGCTGCTGCAACTGAAAATCTGAACCCCCATGAAGGGAACCAAACAGACAGTTACTCTACCATATGGTGTTGAGTTGTTGCTTTTTGCATGACAATAATTCAGCTGTTCTGTTCACTAGAGGAGATATTCCAGACGCCTGGCCCAGGAGCATACAGCCCTGAGAACGCCCCGCCATGCAACCTCCAGCGCAGACCCCCCTCCTACACGATGGGCTCTCGCACACGCTACCGCACCGTCGACTCGGTACCTGCCCCTAACAAGTACTCTCTCCCTTCACTCATGGGCCCACAAGTCCCAAACAAGCCAGCCGGTGCAAGCTACACAATGTCAGGACTTTACAAGACAGGGGGCCCATCTGAGGACTTATCCAAGACACCGGGACCTTGTGGGTACAACAGAACAAACCCAAGTGTTTATTTACCCCGACAGCCAGCGTTCTCCATGCTGGGGCGTCACAGCTTACCCAGAGATGCCACCAAGAAACCCGGTCCTGGAACGCATAACCCAGAGAAGGTGACAGTCAACAAGGCCCGGGCCCCGGCCTACTCTCTGGGCATCAGACACTCTGAGTTTGTCACACCGCTAGTTGTCAATGTAGCTGACTGAGCATCACCCACTCCTGTGTAAAAACTTTGTTTATAACAGTTAGCCACCATATAAATATAGGTTGTCTGTGAAGGTAGAATAGAAAATTATACAGACAAAATTATGTAATTGTATAGAAAAATATCACTGAAAAGAAAATGCATATGTAACACAATACATTTTATTTTGTTCTGTCCAGCAACAAATAATTTTTCTAGAATCAACGTGTAATATCTAGTAATAATATATGTACATTAAAGCAACCAATAAGATTAAAGAAAAATAAATGTTTGAACACAGAAAGCTCTTTTAGGAAAAACATGTGGGCTTGCATTCGAGAAAAATAAAACCCTAGACCTGTATGACCAGTCAGTAAATACATCAATCTTAACAAATGAAATCAGAAAATACATAACAAATGTATTCAACTAATATAAAATTTCCTGGAGAACTTTCATCTTCATATTGTTGCTAAGCTGATCAATCACAGCAGAACTGTTGTGGCACTTCAACTCTCCTTGACTAGCTGTTTGCCTCTCATTACCTCCAAAAATGTAAGGAGTTTGAAATAAAAAACAAACAAACTATAAATACGGGTTTGTTATACTATACATTCAAACATATGGAGAGATGTACATGGGAGAAATGTATGGTCCAAAGACGATACAAATCAGTAAAGATGATATCAGGTATGTTATAGATGGTTTCCACTCAATCCTTTGGGAGAGGTCTTCTGAAAAGCAGTATGTGTGGCTCTGGAGAGTTAAATAAACAAGGAGATTCTGTCAGCATAAAGTGGTTACACCAATTCTTACACTATAAATACACAGCTGTGGTCCATGTCTATGTAAGCTTCAAGACAGCCTAAAAGATACCTGCCTGTAAGAGCCATCAGGTCAATGGTTGCTCACCTGGTTTGTGGATCATGTAGTGAATCCAGCCCTGGCTCTGCTGCACCCCCAGCTCCCTCCATTCCTCTTCTGTCATCAGGTGGGAGGTGGGCACCAGTTTAGACAGCTGCTTTGGGAGCATGACATGCCTAGGAGGAGAGAGATCAAATGAAAGTCATTGACAAGACTAACCTACTAACGTCAGAGCACAAAAATTGCGTTTTACAGCAGGTTGACAAAACGGTACGAAGTAGTAACGAATCATTATTACCATATTCAGTTAACTCTGACATATGTTTGAAGCCCACGTGACAGATATACTGCTGACCTCCCTGTACGTTTTGGTGGGGATTTCTTTTTCTAAAAAGTTACGTTACGATATTATAGACTAAAATAACGTTAAAGAACATATTCAGATAACGTTAAGACAAACAACGGTCAAACCAACTCAAAATCCACTTGAACGATTTAGTTAACGTTAATGTTACGTAAGAGCTGACCGAGGTTATTTTGGTTGTACTATTAGGTTGTCAGCGTATATATTCAATTCTTACATATTCGATAATGTATTTTATTAAACTATCCTAACATGAAACGTTTGCTAACATTAACCTAGTTACCGACAGCAAACGTTCTGTTAAGCCATCGAATCTAACGTTAGCTAACGCTAGCTAGCGAACTTTTGACAACAACGTTAGTCAACGTCAATAAACATACCTGTACTCGAACTCTTCATCGGTGTATTTGTCAGAGTAGTAAATCTGCTTTTTCGACATTTTCAGTAGATGATAAGGAGTTAATGTTGATGGAGAGAAAGCTGTTTTCAGGCGGTGTAAAGTACTAACTAACGATAGTTATGAGCGCAAGCTGTCATCTGCCGCTGTTTTCAGAGGACCTAAATTTTAAACTCAAACGGTCCCCCGCCTTCCCTGGATTGGTGAAGGGAGCGGCACGCGGACAAAACAGAAGCCCAGGCCCCACCCCCTAACTTGACTCCAACATCGTCTATGCTTTGGAAGAGGAATCACTCAATAATGAAATAAACTGGCCCATCTTCCGGTCTGCAAAATTGGGCGTGTTTCTTAAGGAGTGCTTTTCACAACACTTTTAGCTCAAACGTTAACACAATTTTTGTTTTTTGTGTCACTTGCTCCAAATTTATTAGATGTTTTGACGGAAGACAGAAGCATTGTACCTCGCAACTTTTACTCTGGTCCGTTGCGCTTCTCAAAGACTGTTGCGGTAGCCTAAAATAAGGGATCAGTAGAGGTCTTCGCTTCTTCATTATCTCTGCTTCAAAAGTCATGTGTGTCAAACATTTTTGGTCTCTATGGTTTCCGTCTTCACTTTAGAGTAGGCCGAAACAGTGAATCTGAGTTGACTGCAGTTGTTTTAATTTTCCTGTTTATTTCAATTGACAAATTGGTGTTTTATTCTAACTGGCATTAAAAACTTGCACTCGTGCTGCTGTATGTAAGTTTTAAAAGCCTATAGGCTTTAGGCTAAACTAGTAGGCTAAGACGTTAGTAAGAAAGTTTAACAGGTAGAAAACATAGGTAGAAAATCAGTCCTAACCATTAAGCTTTCATTATAATCTTCGCTGTAAATGACGGTGATATTGGTCTCTTACGTAACATGTTAATATGGTGTTTGTAAATGAAATTCAAACTACAGTAGTAATATGTTTTTTTTCTAGTTGGCTATTTTCTAGTAGGCTATTTTCTATAGTTTGTCCTTGGTCTGAGTCTGAAATGCATCGCTACAATATTTTATAGCCTACATGATATTTAAATGTGTTTGACAGACAAAAGTTCTGCTGCTGAGCTCAATTTTTTCCTTTGTATCTTTTCCAGTGCACTCTTACAAAGGAGGTGCCATTTTTAACACATCATTGTCTTGTGTTGTTATTAACATATCTTGTGTTGAAAGTGTGTGTTGTGCCAATGAAGACACACAGATGTGTTAAAAATGACATCCTTTGTAAGAGTGTGGATTCTTGATTGTTCATAGATTGTTCTCTTAGAGATGCAAAGATGCAAAAAGTTAACATAATTGACATTTTCATCAACTAATTTATTTTTTCTTCAAATTTCAATAATTACTGCTGTGATAGGATGAATTACACTTTGAGAAATGCATCACCTAACGTATTTTCTATATGCCTTACATGAATATGTTACTTTCTCAGTCGATGATTTGTACAACATTAAATATAAACTCTTCAGTGAATGAACATTTACATTTTAACCAAACAAACTGAGTTTGGTTTGAGGTCTCTGTGCTGGAAGTATGTTGTTGTTCTTAGTATTATCACTGTTGTCAGGGTAATGGCTGCTAATGAGTGGTGCTGCATTCACAGCATGGTTTGTTCCACTTGTGCATGCAAAGCACCAAAGTGAGCAGGTAAATGTTAACCCTTCACACACAGTATAGTTGAATGGTTGATATTGCCACTGTTTATATGAGTGTATCATCAAATGAAATGAAATAATGTCCCACACTGATGTTTATGAAAATTAAAAAAGTGTCATCTGTGTCACCACAATTGTTATTACATCTACATTAAAAATCTTTTTAGTTGGTTTTGGTTTGAAGTAAATTTTCCATATTCATTTTACTGTTATGCATATTGTCATTGCAGTATCTTGTCTTTTTACAGAAATATGGACAGAATGTACTGTGAAGAAGCCAAGGCCAGCTATTTATGCATCAGTCAACATGCATCGATTACATCTGGTTTATCAGTAACTTCTTACACTCTGCTGCAAACAAACAAGAAGTGATTGGCTGTTTGGAGGAAGGTGGGGTGGCAGTGGCAATGATGATTGTGGTTTGTGTGTGTGTGTGTGTGTGTGTGTGTGTTTCTGTCTCAGAGGGTGTGTGTGATTTGTTGTAATGTGGACCCCTGGCCAGTGACATGAAATTGTTCTCTCATTCAGCCAATAACTGCAGCTGCTTTGTATTATGACACTTGGACCAGATTGCCTCGTTACACACGTTACAGCAGTGGTTCATTCTGATATAACCCTTTAGGAAGTGTAGTGGGCTGGATCTTATTTCCATCTTCTTTCTCCTCAAAGCCTGATAGGTAAGTTTCCTGCCACTGATGCCTTTCTGAATAACTTTTAGCTCTTACTGGATCTCTGCAAATATCGTGCAACTGGTTTAGCATTTTGTGTTTTAATGGACTTATTGAATTTTCTACCCAGGCCAGCAGTCTGTGTGGCCCTTTTAGTTGTTTCGCAAGAGCATGAAGAGTAAGTTAACAGTACTTTACATACACATTTTGGCTGTTTACTGAGTTGTGTCTTGAGTCACATTTTGTTGGACAGAGAACACAACACTCATCTCTCACCCGAAAGCTGCAGGCTGATTAAGGAAGCTTGCAAATGATTCAGAATCAATTGCTTGATTGAATTTAGGCAATTGTCCTTATTTGTCAAGCACATAACAAGCTTTTCCTGGTATATGTAGGTGTCCTTATTTAACCAGTTGACTATTCCTCTCTTTGCATAACAGATGACCCTGACTGCTACTTGGGCTATTTCACCATCCATGCAAACATCACTCACGTCTATAAAGCCTCCCTACTCCTCTTCTGCCTTACCTTTGACTGATTAACAGATTCTTGTTTCAGCCTTTTGTCTAATTTGGCTCCTTTATCTGCTTTCGTAGCCTTTAATGCCAGTTGTACTTTCTTGTTCTGTTTTCCCAAGGAACTGAGTGTCCGCTCTGTGCTCAGCGGAGGATCATTTCTGACACAATAACAGATATCAGCCTTCTATTAATACCTTGTGTCCTCTGCTTCCTGTGCGCCAGACGTGACCTTGTGTTAGAGGGCTATCTGTTCTGATGAAAGATGTTGTTATTGTTGTTGGTTGGCTCTAGACCCCCACCTCCGCCCAAACACACACACCTTCCCTGAAAGGTGTGCAGTACAAATCCCTGCTTAACCCACTTAGCGTTTCACACTGAGAAGCATGACGTATATATGTTACCTTTGTGCGAAATGGGAGAATAGAAGAGTGTGAGTGAGAGAGAATGAAAGAAGAGGGTGAAAATGATTAGACTGAAAAGGCGAGAGTGAGGGAAGGGGAGAGTGAAGGAGGGAGGGAGGGTGAGAGTGAGGAGCTAAAAGGCCTGTGCTCTCCTTCCAGAAGATGGCGGAGGGCTCCCTGGGGAGGCGGCTGGGAGGACAGGGGAGTTGGGAAGAGATTTCAAGCAGATGGGATGGGGTGGGTGTTTTGACTGATGCAGTCCCTTATGAGTACTGCTGCATTGTTTCCTTTGCCAGTTAAGTTTTTGTCTATTCCCAGGACAAATGTAATTATTCTCTATCAGCACAAGCACGCACACACACACACACACACACACACCTCCACACACAGCCTACACTTAAACTAATTGGTTGAGACCCTTTTGCCTATATATACTCACAACCCTGTGACATGAGCTCAAACATTTGCAATCAATCCCTCAGTTAATACTTTTATTTTGTATTACTCTATCAATGAGTTCTGCATTTGTCATTTCTGTTGGTTAGAATCTAATCCCATTTTCAAGATTGTATTCATTTTGTATTCATTTCATCAAATAAGACTCCTCTACAGAGAGACTGAATATAACCCAAGCATTTGGGGTTTCATTCCAAAATACTATATATTCAATTTAAAAGAATGTTATTGATATTCATTGTTCAATATTTAAAAAATGCAAATGATTGCATACTCTAAAATGTTACTATTTTGTAAAGAGAGAGCTCAAGACAGATAATATCCTTAAGATTCAGTAGTACTTTCATGCAGCAATAATTTTTTCTATATGTTTTCTATATGTGTTCAAATGGTGGATATCATATTGGAATTAAACTTTTGGGTTACTTGGGATAGCAAGTAAGTAAAACTAGTGATAAGTCTCAAGTCTTCAAAAATCCACTCAATATTTATCATCTTAATAAAAAAAAAATCAGAAGAGAGATGAGACAGCATTTCAGGTAACTGGAAGCAGTCTACCTCTCATTATGAATATTACTTTGAGAGCCCAATAGTAAGATTTACTTAAAAATTATACAACCTCACGCATGAGGTATTCAGTAAACCTTAATTTCATTACTTTCTTTTTTGTCATAATTCATATATAGACAGCACCAGAGCTATGCAATACAGCTAAAAGATAATGTGTATTGATTCAGTTTGGTTATTAATTCATTGAATGACCTTCATGTAAAATGCATTCATGTTTGTTTTGCAGCAAACTGTGTTAGTCTGTTGAAAAGGTCGTTGTTCTCTGGCATTGTCACAGGCATGCGGCCATAGCTTGATAATGTGTCAAATATTGAGCAATGGGATGCACTGCAGTGTGCGTGTGTGTGTGTGTGCAATTGATATGCATACATGTGTTTGCATGTGTGTGTAGAGGGTGGTTCAGGCAGATGTGTTTTAGCTAATGCTGTCTGAGAGCAGCTGGGCAGGGCAGGGCTAATAGATGTGCAATAACCCAATGACATCATCCAGAGAGAGAGAGAGAGTGTGGGAGTGTACGAGCGAGCTAGCCCAAGGCAGTGAACGGGAGCAGGCCAGCTCAGATGCAGAGGAGAGCGGCATGAGAGTGGGAGAGCGCGCGTGTGTGTGTGTGTGAGTGGGAGAGGACCGGACAGCGTTCAGTCAACATTGACCAGGATATAGGACTCTGCCCAGAAGATTTTCTCTCCAGTTTTTCCCCCTCCTCCATTACACCTCTCCCCCTCCCCTTTCCCCTTTCCCCTCATCCTCTATCAGTTATCCCCCCTCTCAGCCCCTGCTTCAGGCGGCTCCTCCGGGCATGCTCCTTAAGCCAAAGTATGGCCGCTTTCGCAACGACTCTGTGACCTCCTCCGACGACCTGATGCAGAGCTTAGCCATGAGCGGCAAAGTGGTGGCCACACCGGTGGTCCCCTCCTCCACCCCCAGCCTGCCTTTGCCTCCCCTGCCTCCTCTGGATCCCAGCGCCAGGTCCTCCTCCTCTGCCGGGGCCGCGGCCCTGGCCGACTCCCCCTGCCTGGATGGGGAGCAGGACGCCACCACCACCTTCTGCATGCTCATCCCCAAGATGCCTCAGTGGAAGTTCTCCAACTCCCTGCTCAGCCGGAGCCCGTCCAACTCCAGCTCCAGCTCCAGCTCTAGCAAGGACTCGGGCAAGGCGGCAGCAGCTCCTTCCCAGGCCTCTGTCTCCTCCTCCTCATCATCACACGGGCCCGGTGGTGCGACCTCAGTCAGTGGCCCCGTGGCCAGTCTAGCTGCGGTGCTTAACTCCTGTGACCCTGTGTGTGTCACCCCCTGTTCCCTACAGGCCATCCGAGGGCAGAGAGCAGCCGCACTAGCCAGCTCAGCCGGTCCGGGGGGCCACGGATTTGGGGCCATGGAGGTCACAGGGAGCCCCGGGGGCTCCAGCAGCTCCAGGTCAGGAATGAGCCGCAGGACAAGAGTGGAAGGCATGTGGCTGGGGGGAGAAGACTTCAACCAGAAGGGCAGCTTCATCCACAAGCCATCCCAAGGCTGGCTGCACCCCGACAAGAAGATTGCAGGACCAGGAGCCTCCTATATTGTCAGGGTGAGTCAATGCACACTCTTACAGACTACTCTCATCTTATTTCACTGTGTGCATTCATTGTAATGGAAGTTAACCATTCACTTAATTCAGGATTTGTTTCCTTGCAGAACAGTTTGATAGTGTTTACATCAGGTTTTGAATTGTTTGTTCAAATTTGTTAACAAGTCTGATGTTGTTTTACAAGCAAACCAGAAAAGTACTAACTTTTTTCAAATGTAAATACTCGCACATGATGTAACAACTGGGTACAATTGCCTGCTCACAGGAACCATTGTATCACGTAATATTAACGACCCCATTTCCAGGCTTCTCTATCTGGGTGGGAAACAAAAGGACACCACAGTGCCAGGCAGTTTATTATGCAGCCCATGTGGTGCGGGCTGAGGAATACATAATTTAATCCAGATAGATGGCTTGGTGTGGCTGGTTGGGAGACTGCGTCAGGGCAGCACACAGGCTTCAGGGTGGAGAGATAAACAATGGAATTATATGATGCATGCATGGACTATAGTTATCAGGACCGTTGTTGCTCTACCGTATTGTTTACCATAGGTTATATGCATGAGAGACTATAGTTATACAATAACCGTCCCTATATAGTGCCTGTAACCTATGCCTGACACAACATTATGCCTGGTGGCTGTTTTAGTAATGGTGTGTAACATAAATAAGACTACAGTTAAATGAGCTGTAGTTTAAATCCAATATGAGGAAGCATGTGGGAGTGGCATGCTTTGTGTGGTTGCTAGATTGTTTAATTGTTTAATGTGTGGAATGAGAAAAGATTTTATCTTTTAGATTTAAAATTTGATTTACGATGCATCAGCACAATGAATCTCAATCTTCTTATAAGTATTGTCATCATTATAGTATGCTTGAATGCTCTTTATACAGAATAGGATGCAGATATTTCTCCTTAAGCTTTTATCACAAATAAGATCAGGCTCCAGAAATAGGAAATTACACCGTCTTTCCTGACAGAAAGGTGGCATTGATTATACATGAAATAAGCCGTTTTGTGTTATGAAAGCCATGCGGCTTGTGCAGTGACTGAAGAGATATCTTTATCAGCCTTCTAGTGATTTGTGTTCACAAAGGGTTACCATCCCAGGCAGACTGCTTGACGTCAATGTCAATGATCTCCCCTCAGCGATCCCCCACACCCGCTCGCCTCCGCCCCTCTCACCACTTCTCTCCCCCCCTCCTCCTCCTCCAGCCTCAAACTAATGACATGGCTCTTGATTAGCCCAGTCTAGGGCCCAAGCACACTTTCTAATGGCATTACACAGGCACCATTCATTCCTATATTCAATTACATTTAATCACAGTCATTTGCATCATGTGAAATGGAAGAGAAGGGTTGGACGGCAGGGGCTGGGAGGGGTCCATCTGTGTTAGGATCAGCGGTGAGTACGTTTCAGCTCTCAACACCATGCAGGGGCTTCCCTAGGCTCATATTAACAACAAGTGCTCCTCTCATATTAACACCATGTCTGATTAATGTCTTTTTATTGACTAACATGTTATTCCGTTAAACATGCAAGAAAACACCACTGGAGATACATACATATCAGATGCATAGTATATTTTATCAGTCTGACCTATTAACATCTTATTGTGGTCAACTGCAAGTGTACTGTAATAATTTTAGATTATCAGTGTGAGCTAATGTGCAAAACGGATTTCATGGCTGCTTGAGCAGTAGTGTGTGTGTGACTCAGTGGTAAATCTATGCAGGGAGGAGCACTTGCTGCATGTATTAGTGTCACAGTGACAGTAGATTTCTGCTGCGCTGTGCCATTTTTATTCTGCACAGCCACCATAGCCCACAGCTCTCTCTGTCTCTATTTCTGTCTCTCTCTCTCTCTCACACACACACACACACACACACACACACACAAACACACACACACACAAAACCATACACAAACACTCCTCCACTGGGAGGTGACAGACTCAGACAGGATCCTTAGCGTTTGTTTCCTCTCTGACACTTCCTCTGTGCCCACGCAGCCAGGCCAGGCAGCTGTGTCTGGCCTGCATCTGCCATCTTTGACAGCCGGGGCGCCGCAATGCACCCATCAAGCGAGCCCTGCAGCTGCCAAACCCGCCATCAGTTAAACAGCCATAAAAACCAGCCTGCTATCATTTTATACACTTAGTTAGCTAACAATCCATTCAACTGGTGCACAGTATTTCCCTTCCAATTATAAAATCAGCCAGCTATCACACAGTGCTATTTTCTAGCCAATGTAGAACAATTTACTGCTAGTAGTCTAATTTGCAGCAAGCCCCTTCTATGATGTTCTTGCAAGTGGAAAGGTCACTGAATAAATTTGTCAGTCACATGCTCTCAAATATGCTGTGGCAAGTGCAAAAAACTATGAAGGATGTGTACCCAATTTTGCAAAAAGCCTCAACCAGTGTCAACCATCATTAGCTATCTACACCATCCAGATACTGTCTGATAACATCCAGCTATCCACAGTATCTGTCCATCCATCCGTCCATCTGTGCATCCATCCATTCACAACATGCCTCTTGGTCTGGCCTTGCGTTAGTAGTAGAAGGAGCTTGGATAAGCAGATATGAGATAATAAACTGAGCACAGGATGTCTTCTACAGCACTGACAGCCAGGCTACATAAGCTAATATAATAAATAGATATCACTTCCCTCAAGGAAGGCAGCCATGATGCAGGGAAGTTCAAAAGAAAAAGCCAATTTCCTTGAATTTCTGAGGAATGCTTCTTGGAAAGCCTGTGTCCCTGGTTACAAGAATAGTGTGTTAGAGACTTGGCCGAAAGGGTAGGAGTGCAGATAGAGTGATAGAAGAGGGGATGCATTGCATCGGCAAATTTGAGAGTGTGACAATGGAGGCATTGACAGAGAGAGGCAAAGAAAAAAGAGAGAGTAGGAGAGACAATTTCCCTGATGGAAGACTTCCCCCTGTCTCCTAATCTGGTTAGAAAGCTCATTAAGCTCTCAGGCTCAAGGGTTGCTGTGTGTGTGTGTGTGTGTGTGTGTGTGTGTGTGTGTGTGTGGCTGTGTGTGTGTGTGGCTGTGTGTGTGGCTGCTGCTTGGTCTGTCTCTAAGCTGCTGCAGTCTCAATAACAGTCTTGGAAACAACTCTAAATATGACATTGATTGAGTTTGAACCAAATTAGAACAGGCAGGATGTAAATGATGTAGCACCTAATTAGTCTGACAAAGGCAAAATAAATCAGCCAAGCTACTACGACCTAAGAGTTTGACATCATGGGATATGAGTAGAACTCTCTTATGGAGTGTTGTTTAAAGCAGGGCATGTATGGAAACAGTGATGTATTGGTAAAAGGCTGGTAAACTATGACCTCCAGTTGGTGATCAACAATCACCAATATTGCCTACAAAAATAAACAGCAATAGCTACTTTTTGTATCTTTTAACGGTCAAAGGTTATGACAAGGGTTTAGATACACATCACACAAATGATCTATATTTTGTACCCAAATCCTTTTGTCAGAACAGGAGATGAGCTTTGAAGTAATTTTTCTCAGTTTCAGTATTCATGCGTACTGCATGTTGGATCTGAATACAATAATATAGTAGTATTCATTTATCTTTTATTTCCTTTTTAAAAGCCAATTTTCATGAATAAGTCTGATACTACTTACTATCATAAAGATTTGCATTAGCTGAAATAGGTAGGTCAACTATTTTACCAACAAAAATGTGAATTTACCCTCCACTGCATCCCTGCATGAAAACCTCACAGATTCGCAAATTAGTACAGGACATCCTGACATGCATGACCTGCACACACACACACACACACACACACACACACACACACACACATTCATACTCCTCAGAGGCCTGCAAAGCCACAGTTCGTCCATGTCTTGCAGCTCTTAGTGCTGCTAATCTAGTCAAGGTGCCATTAGCACCCCAACCTGACGGCCATTAGGAAGCCACTCAGCTGGCTGTTAGCCACTGGAGTACACTTAAATGGCCTACATGTGGAGTCTAGCTAGATTACAAAGCACAAAACTCACAATTACCAACAGTAGATTACATATCATGTATAGCAGTGTTTCCCCCAGAAGTGTTTCCTTGGAAGAGTGGGAAGGCTGCTAAAAGACAATTTGAAAGGTTTTAGTTATGATTATATTATCTATTATGCAAGAAAAGGTCTTCAGAAAGCTAGTAACTTCGATAATATTCCATAGTGGATTTGGTTTTCATGCTAGCATTCTTTTTGGAAGAGGTGTCACATTTTTTAAATGTTGGATATCTTCTTGTTTTGAAATTAAACTCTTCATTTTTATTCCTGTATCAGTGAAGGAGCCATGATTAATCCAGCACTAAAAGCACTAAACTCATAATTTAACTCAAAGGAACATCTAATCTTGACTGAAATCTGTTAGCACTGTAAGGTAAAACATGTTTTCTTCTCTGTTCGATCTGTGTCTATGCAGTACATGGGCTGCATTGAGGTGCTGAAATCAATGCGCTCCCTGGACTTCAACACACGGACTCAGGTGACGAGGTAAGTTGGAGGTTAACTATCTCTCATGGTTGTGGTGAGTCAGGAGAATTTGATCCGAGCTGTATAGGATTAACAAAAGGATCAGTCACTATGACACCAAATCACTATCATCAGGCCTGTCAGATCTGGGCTGGTACTTCTCAAGCATCTGAGAGAAGGAGGGTTTATTTTAGCTTTTCATTTCAGGTCATAAGGAAAGAGACAGTTAAGGGGACTTGGTGAGCGATCCCAATTACGTGCTTTCATTATAAAAGGCTTAATAAATACACGCAAACCTGTAGCTTATTTCAGTTAACTTTTCAGGAATGTAGAAAAACCTGCAGTCTTTTCATTCGGACAGCCAACATTTTTGAAATTCTAGTCGTGGATTTCACAGGTCACAAATCTTGCTCAAACAGTTAAGGACAGTGGAAATTAAATTCCAATTCAAGTAAACATGAAAATAACCAAAACTGGCATTACACTGTTTTTCCACAATGGCAGCAATACAGTGTTGCGTCTCCCAGTTAAGAGATGTCAGTGTATCACTGTAGCAAACAGAACTACAGTTTTCAGTGGTGTGACTGGTCATAACTTTTTAAAGTATAAAACTATGGGTCGTAGCATATCTGTCTGTGTGTTTTTGTATGCTACATGTGATGTTATTGTTATGAAAGCAGGGTTCTTTGCAATCCTGGGCCTCATGGGAGCAGTGCACCGCCCCACTCCCTCTTTCCCTCTCTCTCTCTCTCTCTCTCTCTCTCCCTCTCTGTCTCTCTCTCTCTCACCCTCCTCTCTCTCCTCCATAATCGATCGCCAGTAATCGGAGCCCACCATGCATCCAAGGCTTAAGTGCAGGTGGGAGGAGGCAGCAGAGATGGAGTGATAGAGGGAGATCTATTATTGATGATGTTCGCTAATGACTGTGGAAAGCTGCAGTGGTCGTCATGAACGCACCCCGCTGGATACTGTCTGCTGTGACTCATGGGGGGGGGGTCAAAACAAAACAGCAAAACAAAGATGAGCAAAGACAGAAATGATGCTTTGCATAAGCTGCCTACATCAGGTTAAGTTATCTACTGTATCACGATTAATTGCGTGACATAACAAGCTTAGCTGTGTTCAGTTTAGTGTACTCATAATGAATGTGTTTTGTTTGACATCCTTGTATGATTCTGTTGGTTATGGTGGTTGGTGGTTGACAAATGGCTTTGTATAATGCTATTTGTCACTGACTACTTTACAAAAGACCTCCAAATTCCCTAGTGATGCTGAGGGCAAGAGGCCCGGCTCTCTGAATCCTTGGGGAACAGACGACTGTTCATCTGGCCAGCTAGGCCACGGATCTATGATTTATTGACTCAATCAGTCTAACAAACTTTTTTTACAACACATTTTATGTGAATCGTTGCATAACACAATGTGGATCTAATTCAAAAGCAGCCTTTTAAAGTCAGAGCCTGCCATGCGTGCAGAGCTGGCCTCATTTCTTTAGCTTGTTGACTTGTAGGCCCCAGAAATCAGCTGCCATACAGTTAATTTAGTCCTGGAATACTAAAACAAATTTGTCGGTGGGCCTCAGAATCTCAAAAATGTACTTCAAGTCGTGGATTTGCAGAAGCTGTGTCCTCCCAACAGTAGGCTCTTTGGTAGATCTGGCTGTGTCACTGTGTTAAGTCATTAAACAGCAACACCAGGGAGAATGAGGCACAGCATTTTGTCGCAGGAAAGACACAGAGACTGCAGACAAAAACAACAACAACAGTCCACCTCTCTCCTCCCACCCCTCTCGTCAACATGAGTCACTCCAACATTGTGGTGTTTTTCAAAAATCCCTGAGAAGACCTTTACTCGAGATGGGGCCCGGGACGCTGCTTTTTAAATATTTACGAGCCACTTGATAGGGGCAGCTGGGTTCTCGACTCCCGTCCCCTCGTTATATCTGACTATCTCACTGGGACAAAGCCCATAAACACCCATTAGACAGCTATTCCCAGGAGTTATGGCAGCCTCATTGCAAAGATGTACCATTTCTGCAAATTCCAACGGCTGAGAGAACTGGACTGAGGAAAATAAACAATGTGAAATAAATGACGCCCTGAACAAGCAGAGAGACGGACTACAGACATGCACAAACCCTAGACACTTTATTTTACCTTGAGTAATGACATTTCTCTTATTACCTAATTATTATTTCAAACTGTGAGTTTGACATGAGTTTGATATTCATGAAGACATGATTCAGATTTTGATTATATAAACCATGCCCATCAGTGGTAACCAGAGCTCGTCTGGTACGTTGTGAGTTGACCTGCTCAACCTTTCCTTGACCTTTGAACTGTTATGGATCTGTGACCTATGACCTTGGCTTGAGGGAGGGAACACAGAGCTGCTGTTCATGTTTATCCTCAGGTTGTCCATAACGGTGATGCTGCAATTTTGTATAGTCCTGAACACTTTTGCTCAACTGTTTAAAACTTTGTTTGTTTAAAAGTTTGTGAATTTATTTATGTTGTTGCCACTGTATTGAATCATTCATTATGTGGATGCACAGTCAGCATGAATACACACGATTTCTACATCATCCATGTGTCCTAGTAGCCAGTTGATCAGTGGCCAGTGTCTCCTATTATGGTATTGTGACCTCTGACCTTTCTTCATTCTTCTAACCAGGGAAGCCATCAACAGGCTGTGTGACGCTGTGCCTGGTGGGAAGGGGGCTTGGAGGAAGAAGGTAATAGTAAAGTTGTAATCCTATTGTGTGCAATGTGTGCATCAGACTTGGGTCAGATAGTATTTGCAAATAATCCTTAGCATTTTAACCTACATTGAAACTGTGTTTTAGCCTGCTTGGTGTACCAGATGGGTAGGTTGCTGCAAAGGACAATACAATGAGTGCCAGAAAGTCAATTTAGTACATTTTGTGTCTGACAACTTGTCTGATGCTTTCTGGATTGTTTTGATATGGTAAACCCTACCCATCTGCTGCTCCAAGTAGGTTTAAACAGATTTATTTGCAACTAATTATTTGCAATCAATATTTGACTATTTGGTCTTTGGTCTGTGTGTGGGGGCCATCATGCATGTGCATGTATGTGTATCTATGTGCCTGTTTTTTTGTATTACTATTTTATTTTTTGTCTTAAGACAAGTATATGTGACATCTCAACTTAGAGTATTAACTGTGTGATAATTAGTCCATAATTTCCACTGTCTCTTTGTCATGTAGGCCCTGAACAAAGCTCTCCAGTCCATCATGGGGAAGAGTAACCTGCGCTTTGCTGGCATGAGTATTGCAGTCAATATCTCCATAGAGGGCCTCAGTCTGCTCATCCCGACCACACGACAGGTTAGACACTGCTAAACTACCATAAATTAATCTGTGCTAGGGTTAGACTGATAGCCTTTTATTAAATATCACATATCGTCCAGGAGGATGTTTATAGGCCTAATGGATCCCAGCATTTCCTCTGCTATTGAATTGGTGCTGTGGGTCATCCTGCCTTAAGGATGAAAAGAATTTCAATTAGTGCAAGTTTCAATGGAGAGAATTAATGTCCCATGATCTAAATGCTATTTCAGAGGCTTTTTCAACCTGGAAAATATTGAATCCATGTAATTTTTTGGTGTGAAAATGGTCAAATTTAAAGGTGCTGTGTATCGGGAAGACAGCTATCAGCTATCCGCAGCTTCAGTCTAAAAATATCAGTATTGGTATTGGCCTTCAAAACCCATATCAGCCAAACCCTAATCTGTACATCATTGGATGATCAAAAGAATCTCTTGGATTCTGAATCGTCTGAATATATCCATTTCAACCAATGATACGATGAAACAGTGAAGAATATTGGCAAACCTCTGCCTCTGTTTGTATCCATTTATCTTTTCAGGTGATAGCACACCATCCCATGCAGTCCATCTCATTTGCCTCTGGGGGAGACACAGTGAGTGCAATGTATTATTCCCTGCTCCCTTCTGTGTTGTTGGAATGGACTTTTTGGCAGACTGTACATCTGGCTAGGTTGCATTTGACTGGTTTCCAATCTCATGACCAAAGAATCAACGAGGGCTTTAATTTAGTTATATACCCCTAATTCATCTGGCCTTATTGAGTTTTTCCTCCTGTCTGTTGCAGGACACGCCCGACTATGTTGCGTATGTGGCCAAAGACCCAGTCAATCAGAGAGGTATCTCCTGAAAAGCTTCTCTTTCAGCCTCACTGCCTGTTTCATAACCATGCACAATACTGTGTTGTGTGGATATGTTTCCACTCATTGCTGCTGTGTCTCACTGCCACTTGTTTATCAAGATGCTGCCATTGACTTTCATTGAGTTTCATTCTGACTTATCCACCATTTGGGAAAAAAATGACACCATCTCCTGAAATAATTCCTGATATGAAAGTAAAGCTTATTATGAAGTATTACTAAAGTTATTGGCTTAAGACATTATACAATTGTAATATTCTGGAGCAAGAGATCACCTCCATCAAAAAAAATACTCTCAAAATCAACATATATAACATTTTGTAATGAAGCTCTTCAATTAATTGGATTAATATTGGGCCAGGAGCTTACTCCTGAAAACCTGTGCCAACTAGAAAAACCTCTTTACCCCACCGACTCTCCTCTTTGATTTCCTGCAGCGTGTCACATCCTGGAGTGCTCAGACGGTTTAGCCCAGAGTGTCATCAGTACCATTGGCCAAGCCTTCGAGCTGCAGTTCAAACAGTACCTGCACAGTCCTCCCAAAACCATGGCTTCAATGGAAAGGTGAGATAACGATAAATAGTTCCTTTGCAGCTTTCCTAAATCCATGGCTTCAATGGAGAGGTGAGATAATATCAAGTAGTTGCTCGGCAGTCCTACCAAAACAATGGCTTCCATGAAAAGTTGAAAACATTTAAAGAGTATCTCCACAGCCCGCTTCTATGGAGTGGTGACATAATAGTAAATAGTTTCTCTGCAGCCTTCACAAAGCCACAGCCACCATGGAGCTGTGAGATAGCTGTTAAATAGTACCTTCACACAGCAAAATCATACAATTTGACTCAGAGTTAATTTAACACTTATATATACTCATAGAGCCATATCAGCTCTATGAGTGGACAACTCTCCAATCAACACTTGTTGAAAATTGTCAGAAAAGTCACTGGAAAATTTGCTGTGCACAGCCTCACAGCCCAGCTACTAGCCAACTACAAGAAGTGAGACCCCACAAATTCAGCTGACAGAAAGTGCATCATCATGATTGTTTATAGGAAGATTTGCAGCAAGGATAGAAGGAGGATAGAGGAAGTTTACTCTGCTGCCTTAATCAATCAAGGTGGTTATCAAACTTTGGCATTGGACTGGCTGGGCATCCTACATAAAGAGCTGAGTTGCATTACAAAAACCGGATACAAAACTCTCTGATTTCTTTCTTGTTCATTAGAAGGAGATGTGATACCTTGTTCTTACATTACCTCAGAATCCATCTTTCAATTCTGATCCTCACAAATATCAAAGCCTGTTATTGAGAGCTCAGGGCTTCTTCCCCTGTCACCAGACCACCTCAGGTGTTTGTGGTTCCACTGAGGACACAGGAGGAACTCCAGACTAGTTTTTCTCTTCTGGTTTCAAATGAACAGCATCCTGCTGCCGGCAATAGCAGCTCTAGACATTAGGAGATTTATATAGATAACTTCGGATGTAGAGATGTCATCTGAGCTGAAGCCTTAATCCATTTGAGAATTCAAAACTCCTTTTTTAAATTATTATTATTATTAGCAGTAGTAGTAATTGTAATAGTGGTTTTAGTAGTAGTAGTATTAGTAGTAGTACTGTTAGTGTTAGTATGTTCATGCACAGTGTAATAAAAGAATACATCACTGACTTATTGCATGCATATATATTGTTTTACTTACTTATTTAGCTCTAGAGTAGGACCTGTATTAAACTTTTCCTTTTGCTTACACATGATTACTTCCTGGATCCTGACTGTTCTGGTTGTCTTTCCTCCCTCAGGAGTATCAGGACAGAGGAGCCATCATGGGTGGAGGATGAGGACTCCTCTGAGCACGACTACTACAACAGCATCCCAGGGAAGGAGCCTCCTGTTGGGGGGGTGGTGGACTCCAGGATCAGGCCGGGTGGAGCCTTGCTGGGTCACATCCACACCCAGCCACAGAGCAAGGTAGCGGCAAAATCAGGCATGATTTTGGAAATTACATAAAGGTTCAAGTCAAGATTGTATTTAATGTTTCATCAACTCTCTAACTGGAAATTGGGAAGAGCATTCCAGTATTGCAGCTTTAGCTCTACAATATTTTTTTCCTCAAAACTAATCAGCACCAGTATTGCCACCTCTGCCACATTTTGAGATGTTCCAAGAAAGCATCTGAGAAAACATGTGCAATGTGTAATTTCCAACCTCGTCTTCTAACTTTATCACAGACATAATTGAAGCTACATCTGGTCAAAATCAAGTAGCGCGTGACTGACCTTTGCCAGTAAGTGACAGCCAGGTTCAGGCTAAACTCTTTGATCTCTGCTTCATAAACCGGTGACTGATATGCTTTGCTGCTCCTTCCCCATATTGTTTACATGGAATTCAGCCGTCAGAGCGTTAAAGTATACTCCATAACTGTCTTCTTGATGTGCCTGCACTATAATTGCCAGCGAAAGATATGATTACATAAAGAGCCCAGGCTCTTGTATTGCCTAATGGGTGAGAGAAATCATTCCTCTTTCTCTGCAGCTTGTTCAAGTGACATACTGTAGCTAACATTTCAAATAGAGTGCTTCAAAACAGCATTATGTGGGGACAAGAGATGCAAGAGTTACCATTCAGGTTGACATATAAATGTGTCCAGGATCTCTAAGAATGTCATTTTGGTGTGTGTGTGTGTGTGTGTGTGTGTGTGTGTGTGTGTGTGTGTGTGTGTGTGTGTGTGTGTGTGTGTGTTTGTAGATGGGCTCATCAGCTAGAAGAGAGCCAATGTCCTACCCCTCTGGTCAGCTGTGCTATGAACTGCACTGGGACACTGAGACCAACAGCAGCTCAGGTGAGACACCATGTGGCAATACAGAGGTATAACAACTAGAACAAAATAACTGGCTGGTAAACTTTGACCCCAGTTTAGCAGAGGTGGTCTAATCTTTCATCTGTCATTGTGAAATACAAGCAATCTACTCTATGAGACAACATTGCCACAGCAGAGAGCCTTTGTTATTTATCTCTGCCCATACTGATGATGTGAATATCTTCTGCACAGTGTACTGAGGAATGATGACACCCTAAAAATCTGCAATCTGTAAATACCAATGAACACTTTTAGATTATATTTATATTGTGGAGAAGAATGCGTTTCGATCTATTGGCTACATACAATAATATTTATATAATTTAAGACCATAACAATATGTCCCCCACCACAGTTACTACTGCAACTGGCCTAAATATGCAGCTAGGCTCATTTGTGGAAATGTAAAACCCATTAGCTATAACATTATCTGTGCACAAAGTTCTTAGACTTCAATATTTCAAGGGGTGATTTTAACCAATAGAGGGGGCAACAAGCTAACAAACAAACAATAAAACTACAAAATGTATTACACACACACACACAGAAGTTTGTACTGTATTGATAGTGCCTGTCTTTCTCAGCTCTGACGTCAGATGGTTACCTGCGTGCCGACGGCCAGCCGCCCAACAGCAGAGACTATGAGGAGCATCTGTACGTTAACACCCAGAGTCTGGACGGGCTGGACTCACTGGCCCAGGGGCCCGATGGACACAGAGGGGCCAGGGGACCCGACAGTCCCAAGAAAGACATATTTGACATGAGTAAGTCCTGAGAGTTTGCTTGGTATGCAGTGATGTATTATGATTACGGATATAGTGAAAAGTAAACTCACTTTTTTATCTTTGAAATGGAATTTATCCAGATTTTTTGTTTAACACTTTTTTGGTCACTGCATATTTCCATTTGTGGTATTTCATACTTTTGATTTCATAGTCTTTAGTATTACTCTAAAATGTGAAAAATAGTAAAAATAAAGAAAAAATGTGTGTGTCCAAACTTTTGACTGGTAGTATACATCCCATGTGAATGCTTTGGAATTAATGTTTTTGTATTTTAAGTCTGTCACTGCTCCATGGTCTCCCACAGGGCCCTTCGAAGATGCTCTGAAGCTGCATGAGGCCAGTGGAGGAGCTGTGGGCTCCGGTGTGTCGGCTGCAGCTGGAGGTCCTGGTGCCCTGGGTGGAGGGGGAGGGGTGGTGGTGCTGGAGGACCAGTGGCCCAGCCCTCCGCGCCGGCGAGCCCCCGTGGCCCCCACCGAGGAGCAGCTCCGCAGGGAGGCCTGGTACCACGGCCGCATGAGCCGGCGAGACGCGGAGAAACTCCTGGTCCGAGATGGAGATTTCCTGGTCCGGGAGAGCACCACCAACCCAGGACAGTACGTCCTGACCGGCATGCACTGTGGCCTGCCCAAACACCTGCTGCTGGTCGACCCCGAGGGAGTGGTGAGTCTTAGCTCAAACATGACTTTTGGAAAATGTTAGTTGCACTGGTTGTCATTGCAGAGATGGTTGTTAATTTGTCTAATGAGAAAGTAAAGAAAGGAAGGATGTCAAAGAAATTAAAGAAGCCCATACATTTAATTCTGGAGACATCTGATCATTCTTTATTAGCTGTTATTAATGTAGACTGAGCATTCGTGATGATGACTGTCATTCAATATGGCAAACAGGCTTTACGGAAGTCTCATACAGACTCTGGTCAACATGATCACTGACACCCTCCCCCCATCTCTTCCTGTCCTCCATAAAGGTCCGCACCAAAGACATGTTATTTGAGAGCATAAGCCACCTCATCTCATACCACCTGAAGAATGAGCTGCCTATTGTCGCAGCGGAGAGCGAGCTCCACCTCAAACAGGTGGTCAGGAGGAAACAGTGACCCATCCAGCCCTGCATGGGACGGTAAGCATGCAGTATATGAGAATGACTTGCCAATGCAGACAAGTCAGGGAAGTAGTGGAGGATAAAACCACAATTTCAAGCCAATATAAATCTTTATGAAGACTATTATTACTTAATTCATAGCATACCTTATGGTAAGAAGTATGTGCCTGATGTAAGTTGCATGAAAATTACATCTTTTCAAGAAAATAAAATATCAGAAAAATATCAAAATATAATTGGTTGTTTTTCACTTTGTGGGGATGATCAAATGGAATTCTTAGTTTTCTGAGCTTTTTATGTTACCACTACATCCCTGCATGCAACAATAGATAGTTTATTTCATGTCAGACATTTGACACTTAGATGTACAAGGCTGACATATCTTCCCTTGTCTACCAGGATCCAGAGGCGAATTCCCATGTGCCCATGCAAACCCCAGAGAAACATGAATCCGTAAAACATTTAGCCCAGCTGGGACTAAGGGACATCACTGATTCCTTCTTCCCATGGACATGGCTACCAAGGATAGCGAGACATGTGACGTCTCCTTCTACTAACTCTCTCTGTTGGCTGCCAGGCTCAACCAAACTATCCCTCATCTGTCCTAAACTCCTCAGCATGAAGTCATTAAGCTAACAAACCTTCCTATCTCAACTAGAGTCCACCGTTTGACTAATCCCAGAGCTGGAAAATTGTCAACTGATGTCAGACGTTAAAGAGACAACCGTTCGGTCAGGAGCCGTCCTCAGTCAATCACACAGGGATTTGCTGCACGTGGAAGAAAAGTCCTACAACGCCTATAACAGTGATGGTCTTCCAGTCTACCACGGCTTTCCTGACCAGCCAGTCACACACAGAGCAGTGAACTTGGCTCTGTGTGATTCACCAAACAAATCATGAACATCGCCAGAACAAAACTCTCACTGACTATCTGGTGCACATATGAAAACACAAGAGATGTCAGGTTCAATATTCATCGGTTCATTTCAGTGCAAATGCAGGAAATGTGGTCATATTTTACTATGGCTGTGAGAGACAATGGAGTAAATGTCTGTTTCATAGGAATGTAAAGACTGTTTGTTGTTACATGTTCACAGGTATGCAGTACCTGACTCTGAGATGGCACAACGGATACACACCGAACATAATGCAGTGCTAGATTTATTACCTGTTACCTTGGCCATAGATTCACTTTTTTTGATTTATCCATTATAATCTCAGGACCACATTCCAGTGTTTTAAATCACGCTTTTATGGAATTTGTATTGAAAACATCCCCGATCGTTGCAGAGAACAACTTGCTGGATATCACTTTTGCCCTCTTTTACAATATAGTCATCTCATACTATATCTACATATAGACAGTCCATTGGATGTACATAGCCTTGAATGTGGGGAGTTTGATCACATTTACCACAATATCATTAGTTTGTGTTGTGTCTGTAATGGCTGATCAGAACTTGGTAGAGACATACTGTATGTGTTATGTAAGCCTGTGAAGATTATTGGTCAGAAAGAGACTGTACTCTGTGGTCAAATGAATACTGCATCCTCTGTTATGAGCAACTGTTACTCTGCATACAAACTCAGTATATCCAGATCTGCATTTCCCCAGCCCCTCGAATTTCAGTGCCTTAATAACTACAGAGACAGGCATCTCTGTCTGCTTTTACCACTGGGGAGGGCAACAGTGTATATAATGTGCATTTATGCTCCTATTGCAAAAGACTAGTTTTCTTGCCATGCCAATGAATGAATGAACAAACTTCAGGATGATTAAGCTCTTATAATTGTGAACGGTGATGTAAGCTGCTCTTGTTTCGGAGTGAATAATGTTTCAATACTCTGTCTTGTATCATGATTGTCATTGTCTTTATGTGCGTCCTTCAGAGCAGTGATAATATTCAAGCCCTTCAGCGAATGTTTATTTTTTTCTTAGTATGAAGCCATACCACTCCTGTACAGTGGTTGATCTGAAAGACTGAGCATCCGGACATGAAATTAAACCCTCCATGTGTCCCGACTCAGGGAAATACATCACTTTGTTGGTTGTCCCATGCCATGACTGAGTCTGTACATGTCAATGACTTGCCTGTGCTTTATTTCTGATCCTAGGCTGCATTGAGAGGATGTTTACTATCTCATTTCAGCCACTCCAGTACAGTATCTCATTGGAGGTGGGTCATATGGCTTTTGTTGGTCTGTTTCCAATTGCAACATATCTAATCAATCAGGTCGTCTACAGTTCTGAGCTGCAGCCTTGTGAAGGCACAGAGAGGGAGAGTGGGGCAACAAGGCTTGCAGTGAGGTCAAAATTATTAATGCAACTTTTTCAAATCACCCCTTTTGCTTTCTCAGGACTTTCTTGTACCTTTTCTTCTTTGATTAAATGTCATGTTTTTTGTCAATAAAATGAATTGAAATGAAGGTACAATTCAAAGGGTATTTTGTCCTTTGTGTCAGTCTTCCTGTAATGTACCAGCTAATGCAGCAGCTCCACTGTAAGCTCAGCTGTCCAGCTTTCCATGTGCACATGCTACAGCCAAATTAAGACTTCAGATATCCATTACCCAAAAATAGATGCAAGGGATAGTGTAGAAGCTGTGACTCTGGAAGGCTACTTTCTTTTCAATCTATGCGTGCATGAACAGTTGTATAAAGAACGGGCTCAATAGCAAGAGATTAGTTTGTTTTTCATCTTTATTATAAGAATATCATATAAAATCAGTAGGCTCATCACACAATTAATACACCTGATTCCATCTTTCAAATTACAACTATCTATCCACATTCACTCTGTGCTACCATAAACCCCTGACTTGTAGGCTGCTGCACATTAATCAAGTATCTCTCCAGCCATGAAGGCACTCTACAGTTCTATTGTTTCACCGCTTGGTTATCAGTCAAGCTCTACGGCTGTATGTAGGTTACTGTACTGTAGGCATGCAGCTACTTCTGAACACAGATCACTCGTATTTGGTTTTCTGTGAGTGTTATCTATATGAATAACGTTGGGTCCCATAGGTTGCTGTGCAGAAGCTGCATTTTGTTGACCTGTATAAGGACTAGAGGAGACTGGCAGGTACTGTAATGCTCAATGTCCCTACTAATCCTTATGCGTCATGCTCAGGATCTGGAGCAGCAGACCCTGCACCTCCTCATCCATACGACCCTGTTGGACAATACACACCAAAGTACACACACACACACACGCATAAATACACAAGCAAACAGACATATATGCACACGTTCATACATATTCGCACATATGTACACACATGCAAAGGCACAAAGACATTTTAATCTTAGTTTGTGCTTGACTGTGCTCATGGCTTAATCACTTTTCAATTGTGTGTGTGTGTGTTCAACTGACCTGTACAGCTGCCAGCAGATGGGAGCGGTATACAGCCACCACCTGCTTGTGTTTCCGCTCCCAATCCTGCAAAAAGGTCATGGAACATATTGCTGCCGGTGGTTTTCATATTTTTACTTGGTGAAAAAATGTGCTTTATGTGAGTAATTTTCTTGTCCTGGGGGCCATGATACCAATCTAAAACCCATTATATAGTTTCAAACATTCATGGGCATCAACATAAAAACATCCCTGTTTTTTCTTGCGTGAAAAATTTACTTTTGCGGGTTAGGGTTTTCCCCTCCAACAGACTAAAAAATATGCTACCTCAATTCTGTCCTCACCTGGAGCTGCTGGGAGAGTACCGCCACCCTGTTCTGCAGCGCCATCTGCTGTCCAGGGTTACCATGATGGGTGGCTGAGGAGGAGGAGGTGATGCCGAGAGGAGGCGAGAGAGCTCCCAGAGCCTCCTTCAGTCGAAACACCTCCTTGGACAGGTCTGTTATCTGCAGGGACACAGAGACATCAGAGTTTGGCCTTGGGAGCAGAACGGACTAAAAATCTGCCTTGGAATACCAATGAACAGCCAATGCAGGTTTTTTTCCCACCCAAGGAAGGGTTTTGCTGAGCATGCATGATCTTTTTCAACCCCACCAGGTAGCTTCACGTTCATGCAGTGTAACTACAGTCTTCTATTGTTAGCCAATGAGCAGTTCCCATGCAATAATTAGTTAAGTGCCTTGATACAGTAGCTGTTGAATTAGCAGCCTACTGATTGCAAGTTTGTTCCTCCTACCTTATGGATACCACTGCCTCCTGAATTAGAGTTCTCACTTTCTTCCTCTCTCTATCATTCTCTCTCTCCCCCCTCTCTCTCTCACACACACACACACACACCAACACACACCTCCACTCTTTCTCATTCCCACCTCCCTCCCTCCATCCCTTTCTTCACCCGTCCATCTCTCACCTTGCGGTCCTTCTCCTTGACCAGGCCCTGGGACTCCTGGATGTCCTTGTGGAGCTCCTGGATGTGGCTGGACTTGGCCTGTAAGTCGGATAGCTGCTGCTGCACTGTGGCCAGCTGGGCCTCCGCGACCTGCCGCTCGCTCTTGTTAAACAGAGCGTCCCTCTGCACCTGGAACACCTAGACCAGTAAAACCATCAGTGGCACCACGCAACTACACCAGCGTTGTCTGCTTTTGGTCATGGATCCAACTTGAATGAAAGCTCTGGCTTTATTAGCCTAGACTAAGTGTATGGGGTTGACTCACAATCACTGACACCAGTATAGACTTTGGACAAAAGGACACATTTGCGGAAAAAATGAATCCCTACTTTGGACTCTGCAGTGTGCACCGGCTTGCTGGCCTAGTCTAATGTGGACTGGTCAAATTCTTCACACACCAGCCCCTACTGCGTGACCGTCTGCAATTGGTCTAAAACATCATGTTTGCTTGTGTTGCCTTGCAGAAAAGCTTCTCCTTTCCACCTCTGGTTCATTTCCTGTGTTTACATTCCTGTGCCAACATCTTGTGCTAAACTCTCTCTTGTCTCCTGGATTGATTTAGCAGACAAACATACCATCTCCTTTTTCTACTTCTTTTCAGCAGAACATATAATAAATCGGCCTCTAAATCCTCACACTCCCTAAGTCGCTCTTTCACCACAGCCATAGTTGTTGTTCAGCCTGAGTTTTGGTCAGCGCTATTTCCGCTCTCCCTAGGTCATGGTTGCCTCTTTAATCTTCATGCGCCCACACTGGCTTTAAGTGTACATAAATGAAGAACAGAGCTGCAGTGAGTATACAGAAATCTGCATGCAGTGCCTTGTTTAACTGTGTTTCTGTTTTGGGCAAGTTGGACTTTGTT
This sequence comes from Centroberyx gerrardi, assembly GCF_048128805.1. Taxonomy (NCBI): domain Eukaryota; kingdom Metazoa; phylum Chordata; class Actinopteri; order Beryciformes; family Berycidae; genus Centroberyx; species Centroberyx gerrardi. Next base: position 9,806,467 of record NC_136005.1, read on the forward strand.
GTAACTATACTGCTTCCTTTACCAATGCTGAATAGCCAAACTGAACTTACACCCCAGCAAATTGGTTCAATGCTGTCAAGTGTGAACACCTAACAACACTAAGTTCCTATGTTTGGAGGTGTGCCCGAAAGGTTTTGTAAGGAAATGAACCGCTACTTTTAGCAGGACTCAATTTGTGAGGTACACAGGAGCCTGTTATAACTTCCATTCTCTGTGTGGAAATGTGGCACCTTATTAATCTCTCTGTCTTTTCAAATCACAGTCTTTTCAAATCAGCAACTGAACCGCAGAAAGGCTATTAGCCTAGTAGACCAAGTGAGTATTTCAATTTGTGGAGTGAATTTACACTGTATTCCACAACACCATCACACAGGGGGAAGGAAAATGATGTTTGGAGAGTTATCAGGAACCTATTGTCAATGCATATACAGTTCTTCAATGCATCAGTAAGCAGAAATAGAGAGGGAATCAATGAAAGCGAGCGAGGTATAGAATAGAGAAAGTAATACACGTATGAATAATGCAGAGGGAGAAAGGAGACCTCTGTGAAGCATGGCTCTCTTTGAGTGGCGTTAGTTGGGATTGGATAAGGCAGGAACAAAAATACACAGCACACACACATGTGCGCGCGCACACGCACACACACACACACACACACATATACCACTATACTCCATTCCAGTCCACTATTAAACACACACACCTCAGTGCAGGTCTTTTCATGTTTGCGGGTGAGGTCGTTGAAACGGGCCGTGACGGTGTTGATCTCGGCCTGCAGGGAGAGTCTCTGGGCCTCGTGGTCCTCCTTGGAGATCAGACCCTGTTCTGCGGCCTTCTGGGACTTCATCCCCCTCAGCTCCATCTCCTTCTCACTCAGAGCCTCCTGAGCTGCTGCTGCACTGCTCTCACTGGCCTGCAGGGAGCGCTGTAGCTCTGCCTGAGAGGTGGCAAGCACAAGGATGACCTGAAGAATTCTACTTTCTGTACAGTAACATCATAAAACGTTATATCAAACTGAATGAGGGTGATTTTCAAAGAGTCTCTTGAACAAAATGTACTCATAAGTGAGATGGAAATGCTCTCACTGTTTTTTTTAAACAGAATGTGCTATTTGCATGTGTTGTTGTTTGTCATGTTACTGTACGTACCGTGATGTTGTGTGCATCTGCTGCAAAATGATTTCCCCATGAGGAATAATTAAATGCTCTATAACTCCTCCTACTACCCACTATGTGTAAATGCATTATTGTATTAACTGTACCATTTAGGTAAAGTATAATAAACAATTAAGCTTCCTTCTATCCCTTCTATCCCTCTAGACGACCCACAACTGTTTCATTCCAAAATCCATTTTGTAATCCATATATCCATTTTGAGAGATAATTTTTATCTGAAATTCACAACTCTGTCAAAACAACAAAAAAAAACAACAACAGCTGAGCCCATTCTCAAACCAAGGTCTTAAAATGGCTAACAACCTTAGTAATACTCCATACTGTGTTTCATTTCAACGATCATCCTGTCAAAATAGGCCTTTGTCAAATAGTGGATATCTAATTTTGTGATGACTAAACTGTTTCTTCTGATCATCCTTATTATAGATTTTATTATAGATTGCTGACCTTGACTTTCTCATGCTCCTCCCTGGGTATGGAGTCCTGCATGGCCTGCAGCTGGGCCTCTAGCCCGGCAGCCTGCTCCTGGGCCTCGCCGCGCAGGGACCTCTCCTCCTGGAGCTCCTGCAGCGTCTGCGCCAGCTGTTCTGACACTGCAGACAGCGCCTCCTTATGTTTCGAGAGCGGCACTGCGTCATGCAGCTGCATGGCGTCCTGCGCCCGGCCCTCCCGCTCAGCACACAGACAGTCCAGAGCCTGGGCCGCTTCCTGCCTCGCCACCTCCAGTTCCTCTCTCACTGCCGCCAGGCTTCGTCTGGAGTGCTCTGATTGGATAGAGGCATAATCATTCACAGCTTACGAAAGCCAATTCAGCATTTTGATTGGACAGAAAAGTCCAGGACTAACAATCGGACACAATCATTTTGCTCTTCGATGGAGGTCATATTACTAAGACTTTGTTTGATTCATATTCATAGCTTCCTCTTACACAATGCCAACTTTATGAAAAAATGTCTGTTCTTCTCTAAAAAAAGAGTAATGACTTTATGTAGAAAAAAGGACACTGAACACAAACAGAAACACACACACCTGATGTGATTGACGGCTCTGAGCTCTCTGAGCGCTCCTCCTCCTCCTCTTCCTCCTCCTCATCTCCGTCTTGGTGTGGAGGAGGTCTGAGTCTCTCCAGCTCCAGCAGGGCCTTGTTGAGCCTCGCGGCCACTTCGGCCCTCTCTCTGGCCAGCTGCTCGCACTGCAGCCCCAGGGTCACCTGCACCTCCTCCAGCTCTGACCGGGGCACACACCTCCTCAGCTCCCCCTCCAGCTCTCCCATACGCCCCTGGAGGCGACGCACCAGATCCCCTTCCACATCTCCTGCTCCTCCTCTCTCCTTCCCTGCATCCAGCTTCCCTGACGCCCTGCTCTCCGCCAGCGCTGCCTCCAACTCAGTCACCTTGTCACGGAGGCGCTTCACAGTCTCCCCCTCTCCTCCTTCGTTGTCCTTTTCCCCTTCCTCTTTTGTAGACTCTCTCTTGGCCAGTGCAGCTTGGAGTTCCTCTACTTTGGCCGTCAGCTGTTTGATTGTGTCACTGTCCTGGCCGCTCTGGCCCCCTGCCTCGCCCTGTCTCTTAGCCAGCTCCGCCTCCAGCTCCGTCACCCTCGCTCTCAGCTGCTGTGCCTCCTGCCGCAGCCCCTCCTCTGCAGCCCCGGTCCCACCCCCTGTCCCAGCGCCTGCCTTGGGGGTATCCCCTTCACTTTCGCCATCCAGTATCTCCACAGAGAGCACCCCAAGGCGCACCTGTTCCTTCAGCTCCTCCAGCTCAGTCTGGGAGGAGGCCAGCTGCTCCTCCAGGCCACGCAGCTTCTCCTTCAGAGCCTCCTCACCTCCGTCCTGAGACTTCTCATCGCTTCTGCAAAACAAGACAATGGTTATCAGTCAGTCAAGCCATAAATCAATTAATAAATCATTCATGACCATGAAGAAGTTAAGAAAACATCATCATCATAATGTACAATACATTAACAACCAAAGTGTATAACCACAACCTCTGATAATACACAAATATACACATTGTTTATGTTGTTTCTGTTTTATCAGTTGAGAGTGGAGAGAAACAGGGAAGATGTTAGAAAGAGAAGAAACTATGTGATAGAGGTCAACAGTCAGATTCAAATCCATGACATCACCAGTACACAGTATGTGCCTTAGCCTGCTGAGCCACCAGGATGCTGAAGAAGAAATCAAATGCTTGGCACTTTGAAGTGACACTTATACACTGACTCCACAAATTACTGCTGGTCTGGTCACTGATATTTGCAAAGGTATGCACATCTCACAATAAAGGCCTGGTTCATGGAGGAGTTCAGATGAACGTGAACTCTGATGGCTACTTCTGTTTGCTAGTGATAAATGTGAATGAATGAATGAATGAATGAATCTTACCGCTCTTCTGCCATGCTGGAGGCCTCTGAAGCCTGAGCCTGAGAGTAGCGCTCCTGAAGGGCTTCAAACTCCCTCCTAAGTGTCTCATACTGGGCTGTAGGGACAAAGTCTGGGCTGGAGCTCTGCATGTCGGTGTCATCCTTCTCAAACATCTCCAGCATCTAAACACCGCACAGTGAAAGGAGCAGTGGTTTATGGGGGTTGACACTTTTCAATATGCATTGAAATGTTTGTCAGTCGACTCTGAACCATATGAGTTACAATAGCATATAGAACCTAGATTTAGATGTTAAAATTATCTTTGAAATTATCTTTGGTCTCATATCAGGAGGAATAAAAATACTATTTGGTTAGGAGATTAAGAATAAGCAAGATGATCAAAGGGCAATAAACACATAAGCACAAATTAATGTCTACTCAGTGTGCACACAATGTTGCTGGTAACAGAACTGGTAATCATTCTAGGATGATAATTGGGTGAATAACACGGACTGTAAGTCTTCATTACTTAATCAACTCAAATTCCCATGAGTCATGGTCTCCTAGCCTGCCCTCTCCCACCATAGAAACCACATCAAGAGGTTGTGGTTCTAGTTTACTGGTCTGCTGACCTCTTTCCACAGACCCAGTCTCCCTCTGCTCTCATACCAGACTTTAGATTGCCTCTCTATTCCCAGCCCCACTTCCCTGTCTGGCCTTGTTTTCACACAACGGGGCTGATCTGAACTCCCTGGCCTAGATCACTGCTATTCACACTTATAGTTGCGAATGAGCAACCGCGCCAGCACAGGGCAGTTCAGTTTGATTTTACTCCAGTGTGAAAAAGCTCTGTCTACCTCCAAACAGCATGACCCAGTTAGTGAAGAATGTCTACAATACAGCCCCGTGCCTCTCTTTGATGCCATTCTGTTCTATTTATACCTGGTCCAACGCTACTGCTTTAGTGTTTCATTACTCCAGAGTGCAGCGTCATAAAGTTTAAGTGGTCATGACTAATGGTCGAGTCTGGGCACGGCTCAGCCACTCTTGAACCAGCATCCTCATCTGCTGACGGGGGGCCCTTTTAATAATCCCTCCTCTGTCAATTTATCCTCCTTAAAGACGCCTGGGATTCTGTGTGTGTGGGTGAGTGTGTGCGTGTGTGTGTGTGTGTGTGTGTGTGTATATGTGAGAGAGAGACAAGGGAGATAGTGATTGTGTGCATTTGTCTGGGAGATATTGAGTGTGTGTGTTTGTATGTGTGCGTGAGGGTGTGTTCATACATTGTGTTTGTATTTGTGCATTAGTGTTATGCCTGACCTCACCTGCACTTTGAGAACGAGCTCAGAGTTTTCTGAGCGAAGTTCCTGTATTTGTTTGCGGAGCTGAGCCACAGTGCCTGCGTCTCCTGAGTCTGTCTCATCCTGGGAAGGAGATGCTCTGGACCGCCTGGAGAGCAGCTTCTCTGGAGGAGAGGATCAACAGAAATCACAACAAAAACCAATCAGTGTACTACCTGATCCTGATATGATAGACGTGTATCAAACTTTCAAACCCTTGTAGTTGTAATGGACACAGACATGCAGCATACACCCACACATGCATACGCACACACACAGAGACACACACACACACACCACACACACCTGGGAAGTCCAACATTTCGTCCATGTCCTCAGAGTCACTGGCCCCGATACCATGGCCTCCCCTCAGCCCCTCCAGCTCCCCCTGTAGCCTGTCCCTCTCCGCCTCCGACTGCCCCAGACGCTCCTTCAGCTGGGACAACTAGAGAGCACACACACACAGATGCATGCACGCACACACACACAGCTATAAAGTGGGGAATAATGTATAGCAGGGTTCAAATGGAACAATGGAATATTTGCAGAGAGAGGAAATGAAAAAAAAGATGAAAAGGGGAGTTTGACGCTGCCTGCAGTGCAGTACCTCCTCCAAGGCAGAGAGGGCGCTCTGCTGCTGCTGCTCCAGGCCTTTGATCTTCTGGAGCAGACGGCCTCTCTCCAGACGCAGCCGTCGGATCTCCTCAAACACTTCCTCATCCTCCGGCTTACACACACAAACACAGAAAATGTGAATACTTATACAGCCTCCCAGCTAAACAAATGTGTCAGTAACATCGTTGCACTGCATATATCACGGAGGATCAACTGCAGCTGTAGCATAGCAAAAACAAATCAACTGAACCAAACATAAAAAGCACCAGGACTTACGAGGCCGCCCTGGGTAGAGCACTGTGTTTCTGGGGGCTGGGGAGAGGGAGAGGGAGACTGGGACTGGGGCTCGGGGGACTGGGCAGGGGGAGCAGGACTCTGGGGCTCTGGAGAGGGTGGCAAGCCCTGGATCATGGTGGTGGTAGAGTAGAATGAAATGCATCTTTATTAGCCATCACAGAAATGACGATATGCAGAGCTGATCTGTTGGGATGTGTTGTTATATCACAGAGATATCATCCAGCTTACTGTAAAAAAATAAAGATACCCTGGAATCTCATTTGCTGTATACAGTGAGGATACTGTAAACATGCGGTAAAACAGTACCATCAATGGAGATGGTTTCTTACAGTACCTGGGGAGGAGAGCGGGGAGGTAGAGGGGCTTTCCTCTTGCGGGGGGTGGTCCCCCCTTGCACAGGTGGCGGGGGTGGGGGTGGTGGAGGGGCTGGGGGCTGAGGGGGGGATTGGTAACAGAGAAGCAGAGGTCAAACTCCAAATGAAAAAGGAGAACGCAGGAAACTAATATGAGACGAGGGGCAGCAACTGAAGCAAAGCCAACAGAAAGCAAGCAGCACACAAAAACAATGATCTCATATTGGAAAACATGTACAATGTGATCGGCCTATGTAGTAACGTATACTGGACAATGTTCTCATTGATATAATGAGTCATGCAAAACACAGCGATGCAATGTTACCTCCTCGTCTGTGCCCTCAGCAACTATGTATGCATGGAGAGAGACAGACAGACAGCAAGACACTTCAACCTTCAGAGCAATGAGGTTCAAACACAGAGAGGCATGTGAACATTCAAGCATTTACATTATGTGCAGAACACAAGCATACACGCAATCGCCCTTTCTCTCTCTGTCTTTCTTATTTACTGTGTAGTTAAAATTGTGACAGTCCCATCCATATGTCTTACTGTAAATCTTACTCATCCACCCAACTCTTCTGTTACAGAATTAAAACTAGCTGCGCACATATCACATGCACACCCACTTAAGCTTCTTTTCTCTCCTTCATCTCCTTTTCAAACTAGCCACACATCTGTTTTTCATAAATCAGCAATGCCTTTGTTTGAAGATAAAAGTGGAACAAGCCTTTCCTCTCTGTCTCTTTTTTTCTTTTAACCCCACTTAACAATCACCCCCAGCTGTCCCCTTGATCCACTTCCTCGGATTACAGTCATTTCCTGGGGGAGCAGAGAAACACAGCCAGAATACAGAGGAGAACAGCCGCAGACCGGAGCCCTATACTGGGTCTGACGGTCTGCAGGATACTGGTCTAACTGCCAGGAGCAGGTTTCATGTCAGAGAGCTGCTTCTATGCATGAACCTTTATTTGGTCCACTTTTCTTATTCATAGACTTATAAATAATCATGCAACATATGAAATATGAATTGTGTCATGTGTTCTTTGACTTATTCCACTTACTTCATTTAACAAGACTAATTAGGCTTGATTCATTATTCTATGATCATAACAGAGAGTAATTTGTCAGAGGAACTGCACACTCCGGCTGGTAAGGTCTTCTGAGATCTTTGAGCAACCTTAGGTGGAATCACGTGTATATTTTCAATGGAAAAATGTTTCCTAGCCTCACAGGCAATGGCAGCTATGCACTTAATCACTTTCCAGGAGGAAAAGCCAGGTCATTCCCTTCCAATCTATGAGAGGGCAACATGGTGACCTAGTGGTTAGAGAGACTGGTCCTAATTCAATTCTGGCAACCATCAATGTTTATCTCATCAACAGTAATGTGTCTTTGAGCAAGACACTGAACCCACTCATTGGAAGTTGAGCTGGATAAGAGCATCAGCTAAATGCCTAAATTGTAACTGTTGTTGTAATTGAGAGGTGGGAGAGAACACATACCTGGAGGTGCTCCATCCTGCAGCAGCTGCGTGATGCGCTGGTTGCCCGTGGTTACGCTATAGTGGGTGGCATCATGGCCAAGAGCGTCGACCAGCTGTGTGTTGGCCCCGCCTCTCAGCAGAGCCTCCACCGTCTCTGCGCTGTCGCTCTCACAGGCCAGCATCAGGGCCGACCTAGGACAGGACACCAGACACAACAGGGGTGACAGTTCAGCAGACACACCAACAATTACATGGTGCAAACCAGCAATACAATCACATCCATCTATCACAGTCATCTAAACTACAATGCAGCACCATGTATTGTGAAGATTGTATCTCTTTTTCATATAGGGCCTGATTCTGACTTTCACTTAAGCGCCACGCAGAGTTGCTTGTTTGATCTCTTACTAATCGTAATGGCATTTAACCCAATTTGACGACTTTGCAACTAAGCAATCAAGATGTGTCCTGTCATTTCCGTGCTGTGAGTTGGTCAGTATCTGCTCTCTGCTTGGGCGGTGTAGGATGTAACATTCGCAGTGTGTGACTTGGTAGGGTTTAGATGTAGTGTGTAACTTAATGTTCTGAATAGAAAGGGATATTGATGGTAGTGTGTAGTGTAATGTAGTGCTGTTGATAACAAGGTGCAGGTGACAGCAGCAGCAGTGTAGTGGACTTGGGAGTGCTGAGTCTGGGCACAGAGGGGGGTGTTTCTGGGACGCTGGAATACACTGTTGAGCCTTCTTGAGGTGTTGTGGGCCTAATTCAACGAAACATCGGTGAAGGAGGGTGCCCACTTGATAACCCCAATGACTTGCCTACACTAACTCAGCCTTATGGTGCTGTAGATTTATGATGTTGTAGCCTGATGTTTTCTATGATACCGATTCAGAGTTTAACATTCTGTTAAACTCTGAATTGGGCCTCCATAGGAATGCTCACCTTGGATTATGGCACAAGGGATATTAACATCATATCCTGTGTATTGATAAATACTGCTTGTGTTTTTAAGGGACAATCAAAACGGTAGAGGAGGGTAGAATTAAATCATTTAAATGTACCGAATTTAACAGATACCCAGTGCATCCAGCATTTCTGCATGGATCAAGCCTTGATCACTGAGCTGTGTTGATGATTTTCATCAACACAGCTGTGCAAGCAAGCACTGTTGACTGTTCAAATCACACACTGAACAGGTCAAGTCTGAATATTAGCAGCTCAAATGTTTTATATCTCAATCTGTGGAAGACCAGCATAACTTAACACAGTTGGAATTAGGCCCTAAACACATCGTCTTATAGCAGAGGTTTATGCTAATGACATCATTCAAATCAAATCAAATCACCTTCTAAATAATAATACCAAAACACAACACTTTTGCTGAATGCAAGTGTTTATTTTCTAAATATAATGCCCTTCCTGTGTGAAAATAAACAGTGTGTGTTAATGATAAAGTCACAGACAGGTTTTCAGCTCCTCCTCAGTGTGGCTGGGAGTGTTTGTGAGGCAGCGTCTGGATGGGCTGCTGGACTCTCCTCCGTCCATCTCACTGGCTGCTCTCTTGTAATTCTCTGATCATTGTTTTCCAGAGGCCACCTCTAATTTTCCACCTGGGTGCCATTCGTCTCACTGGAGGTCCTGACTTGTGTCCCAAGCCTGTCCCCAGTGCTGAAGACTTTGAGTGGAAATCCTTCCTCTGTTCTGACCCCAACAACCCAACTGCTATAAAAATGATCCTGAAGAAGGTTCCTGGTCCTAGCTCAACACAGAAAGCTGCCTCATGTCCCAGTCTGCCTCAGCAGGCCTCCCACTGTCTGGCCCACAATGCTGTGCAGCCAGAGGACAGAGCCAGTCAGGGACTGAAGGACGGTCTTGACACTCAGACAGCTAACAAGCCCAAGAGACCAAATTGGGTTCTTAGGATCCGTGCATTCAAGGACCCTGATACTCTCTCAGAGATGAAGCGTCGGGGGAGGAAGGCCGCTGCTCCGTCTGACGAGGCCGCAGGCAGCAGCAGGAACAAGAGAGCAGCCAGTGAGATGGACGGAGAAGAGTCCAGCAGCCCAAACAAACGCTGCCTCACTAAACCTCCCAACCACACAGAGGAGGAGCTGAAAACCTGTCTGTGACTCCGTAAGACACTGTTTATTTTCACACATGAAGGGTGTGACATTTAGAAAATAAACATTTACATTCATCAAAGGCATTATGCTTTGGAATTATTATTAAGAAGGTGATTTGATAATGTCCTCCACTAATAATCTCCACTATAAAACAGCGTATTAGACAGTGTACTGTTCAAACCACGGATTAAGTTACACACATTTGAGCTGTTCTATTCATATTTGGCCTATTCAATGTGTATGCTGAGGTTTGTGGGCATGTCTTTACTTGCACTCAGGTTTATTCAAAACCTTGGCCTTTTTGGCCTTCCCTTTGGTATGGTGGAAAACTGGGCCATGGACTTTTCAGGAGTCCAGTACCTTCCCTGGTTATCCTGTATGTTTGCATTGGCCCCTCGACCCAACAGAAAGACACACAGCTCCACTCTGCTCATCTGGGCTGCCAGGATCAGCGGGGTGGCTTCATCCTGACAGAGACACAGAGACAATGTGATCCAAACATTACAGAGCAATATTCAGCTCTATGTAATAAAGATGACCAATGGTGACCTTTACTATGCAAGAGCAAGAGCAATTAACAAGTAAATCATAATCAATCATTCACATTTGTTTACCTTGGACAACCATTAAAACACAACTACAACCAAACCACACCAAACAGTAAAATCCTCATCCTACCCCGTCCTGGACATCTAGATTGGCTTTGAAGTCCCACAGCATCTCAGTGCAGGACAAGCAGCCACTGACCGCTGCAGGAAAGAAGCTGAATTACGGTTGATGCCAGAGGTTTACACATCACATGCTCAACACATTTATTGTATTAGTTACATCATGAAATGTTGCTGAATCTCTAAGCACTACTTTTTGCAATTTGAATGGTAGGTACATTTTTACATGGCATTTTGGTATTGCCAAATGTGCCAATGTGCAAAATCATGACAGTTATCAAACCAAACTGATGTCATATTGTGGTGCTGCAACTGTTACCTGCATGGTGCAATGGTGTCCTACCAATGCTGTCTGTGCTGTCTACACCCAATCTCTCCTGTTAGAGAAAATAGGCACAATAGTAAGGAATGCAACATTTGCAATTAATACTCACTTCAAATTCATGTTTACCATGACCATTATTTATTTATTGTTTATTATTGGTTAACCTGATTGTGATGTCTGTTTTACCTGTAAAAGTCTCTTTAAACACTCTGGCTGGCCGTTTTTGGCTGCTAGATGAAGGGCACTGAAGCCTTAAGTCAGAGTACAACCAAACCAGATGAGAGTGACAAAGAAAAAGAGGCACAGAGAGACAGTTAATATTGGAACAATCCATGAAACATTTGATTCAACAGCCTTGGTTTATGAGATAAAACTTTTTTATAAGAAACTACCATACCAGCGCCATCAGTGATGTTGAGGTCAGCTCCATGAGAGATGATGACCTCCAGACAGTCCAGACGACCTCGGGACGCACAGAGGTGGAACCTGCCAGCAGGATGATACATGGACACATGAAATATGTATAAAGGTTAGGCAAGCTTAAATATTATTCATCTATCATATTTTATTTTATCACTTCTTATTTAATATTTGTTTGCTTCATTAAATGTAAAAGTAATCTGTGGCATTTTCATAAAAATTAATTTCTGTTTTGCTACTCTCTATCGTCAATTGATATAATGCAATAGTGATTCAATCTATACCCAGTTGATGAAAGCTTTTCCATTTGCTGTTCTAAAAATAGGTCTTTCCTGGGAAAAATCCTCTGGTGCACAGAAGTGATTTTTACCAGAAACAGCAACAGCGATTTGTTCGGAATAAACAGAAGAAGAACTGGGTGAGCATGAGCAGCGATAGCCACCATGTCTGAACAAAGAAAATACTGGTAGCTACAGAAACTTAAACTTCATCAGCAGGAAATCCAAGGAAAAAGACGTCACAGTACTGGACACACTGTTTGACTGACTGGTGATCTGTGCAGTGCAGAAACACCACAGCAATGAGCGCTGAGCACCAAAGATGTCGCCAAAATAAAAACAGAATCTTGCAGATTACCACTTTAACCTTTACAATATGATAATAAACACAAATGGGTAGAAAAACATAGGACCTAAAGCTATTAAACTTTTTAAATCACCTTTGGGAATGAATACAGTTACTTCTGATATTTGAATTACTTCAAGTTACTGAAAAAGGGAAAAATGAGGTGCTCAACTTACGCCGACTTGCCCTCAGCATCCAGCTTGGTGGGACAGAGACCCTTCTTGACGATGAGGGCAGAGACTTTGTCGGGTTCGTTCTGCTCCACAGCCTGCAGGAGCCTCTCATCGCTCTTACTCCAGTCCTGACTCTGAGGGGGCGAAGCCACACAGCAGGTCACAACCCTGTCCCACCTCCTGCCCCGGTGGAAACTGATACTGTACCACACTCCGTATCTCATAACATACAGAACAATGAATGTCTGGGCAACCCAAAGAAATACAAGTGGAATTAGCAGAATTTGAGTAATAAGCATAGCATTCAATTTCTGTGTAGCAGCCACTGGTCGACATATGACATCATGTGCTAATCCATAAGATGAATTGACAACCAATGATGACGTCCATGTAATAAAAGGTGAAGTAACAGTCTGTACTAAGAGAGGAGTTAGCTAAGAGACAAATGAGATACAAGAAGTTTCACGAGCCATACAAAACTTCTGAAAGATTACTGTAAAGTCAGCGAGAAACACAGATAAAGATTAATTTCCTTTGCTATTCAACTGACTGCCTGTTCAGTAGAGAGAGGGGATACCTACTGGTAGCGGCAGCAGGCTGAAACAAGGACAGAAACGCTTCATCAGGCTGAAAACAGGCTGCTGAGGATCCATACTGCTAGCAGGGCACCACACACACAGCTACACAGACACACACACACAGCTATACACTCAGTACACATGCACCGCTGTGTGTACTGCCTGACCATACGCACAGACACACAATACACTCACACTGCCTGGCTACATAGCAAGCATACACATACAGCAATACTGCGGAGAACTCAACTACCCATAAGCCTCTATCAGACACCCTCAGAGGTCAGAGTGATCACAACAAATAGAGATTTACATCCCAGAGTAGTTATGCTACCACCAAGGCAAACATCAAAGCTTCTGTAAGTCACACTTTAAATACATTCACACACATACACTCCTGCACAGACACACACACACACACACACACACACACTGGTCTTCCCTGTCCTCAAAACAACGTCTCCCTTTGCGGTGTTCTCGCATCCAAAATGCATTCCCCTCTTCTTGCTCCTGCTGCTAGCAGGGACATAGCCAGTCTGCTCACTGTACCCCTCACACACATACACACACATACACACACACACACACACACACACACACACACACACACACACACTCCGTCACCTCCCTTGCTTTCCTCCCGGTCCTCCTTTCTCTAACCTAATACTGTCTTCTCTGCCTTCTCTATAGCAAGCTGCCTCCTCTCTCCATTAGTTTTTGTCTGGTCCTGTACAGTGCCCCCTGGCAGCGTCATAGATCTGGGCTCTGCAGCTACAGAACGGGGCCTGCATGATGTGAGGACTCAGCAGAAACAGGAGAAACAAGCTGGCTGAGCCGCGCTGCGCTCTGCTCTGCTGGGCTGGCAGTCACAGGGCAGAGGGGACATGATGAAACACACAAACGCAAGCAAGCTGAAAAACTGAAATAGTCACTCAGGCAGGGCTTGATCACACGCAGATAACAAGAGGGTAGCTGACACATGAACGGAGGGACGCAAGAACACACACAAATGAAGCGTAATATAATGACACAGGCACAAATAGTAACATATGCATGTAGTCTGGAGATAAGGCCAGAAAATTAAGGACTATAAGGAAGAAGAGGGGTGTATCTATCTATTTATCCATCCATCTATAACAGTTGGACAATAGTGAGAGACAGGAACTCACTGAGTGGCTGTTAAATGAATCTACGCATCCTCATCCAAGGGGAGCAGCCACATCACCCAGGCTGTAGGGATCACTCACTGTACAGACCAAGGCACCGGGGAGTAGAGTTTCTCCTTGACTGTTTAGGATAACCACTTACAGTAACAGGCTCTGCATCAGTGCTAACAGCAGTGCCAGGCTCCAAATGGTTAGACATTGGGCAGCAGCCTGGTCATGGAAGCCACTTAATAGTCGAAAGGTTGCTGGTTCATCTGCTCATACCAGTGCTCTGATATACTGCCAAAAGTGCAAGTGTACTGACAGTATACCGATCTGCTCCATGGGCAGGTATTAAACACTAGCTAGCATGAGCTAAAACACTGAGACACAACACAGCATGCAGCTCTTTGCCATATCTCCTTGTGCTTGTATCTGTCCTCGTAAAAAATAGAACAAGAAAAACACATTATAGAAACATTGTTCAGAATGGCCCCTCTCCTGTCTGTCCTGTCTGAAGAATGATTTCACCTTTCACAATACAAAGCCCTTCAGAGCAGCATGGGGACGACAGCAGGAAATTAGGGATTCTCTGAACGTGTGTGTGTGTGTGTGTGTGTGTGTGTGTGTGTGTGTGTGTGTGTGTGTGCGTGCGTGTGAATAATTGAAGGCTACCTGAGAACTCTGGTTATAGCACCAGTCTGGAGACGGCCGTGCTCTCCTGCTGCCGCTCAGTGACACTGAATCCCAGCGCCCCCCAGACACACACACACACATCCCGTAGCACTACCTGGGACCTATTTAAATGATTACCTAATGTAGAGCAGCTAAACACTAGGTAAAATTAGGTTAAAACAAAGCGTGTGTGGCTTGTATCACTAAACAAGTGTGTAGCAATAATCAAAACAAACAGAAAGTTGATTTGAACATTTTGAATAGACCCGGTGGTAACGCTCCAATGGGTGTCTCTTACCTCATTCTTCTTAAACTTTGCTTTCAGACTCTTCATAATGGCTTGATAGGCTCGGTCTCAGCAGGAACACTGCAATGGACATGGTAAAGAAATGAGAAGGTTACAGTAGGCTGGACGACCATGCTACTGTAAGTTACAGTTATTCAAACAGGTGTCCAAGGCAAGGGTGAGAAGGGCTTTAGTTTTTACCCTTGGCTCAGTCACTAAAGGTGGTCTCAACAGCATGGGTCGATTTCAGATGTGCCAATATTTCAACATGCACCATCAACAATCTACCAATCACAAACATTTAACATAAATCCTACTCATAAGCAGGTAAATACAATTCACAGTTCACACAAGTCAAAGGTCCACTGGTGGAGAGATACTACCTGTGGAGGACAGACGTTTTCCAGGCAGGCAGGTGTGTCTTCTGTCCCATCTGCTCCTCACAGCAAAACAGTCACTGATGCCTGGCGGACAGGAGAAATGCGCCCGCCCTAATCGTAAATCAACCAATCAGCAGTGCGCAAAACGCCGGATCAGCGTGTGATTGGCGATTCTAAATGACGGATTCTGTGACCGCCGTATGCAGTAGCGGGACAGCGTGGAGTTTTTTGACCATATGGGCTGAAGTAAGAGTTTTCACCCTGTGTGTAATAGGCTACTATAAAATGTGTAAGAGTATCCGTCTCTGCACAGCCTGCCAATGTCGTTAGCCTGCGCTGCAGCAGCACCTCTAAATCCCAGTGCAACATGGGGGTTATGGGAGAGTTCATTATTTGGGAGACTTTGGCCAATCACTAACACCTAAAAAGTGAATTCAACCAATCGCAACGTTGGAGGTGATCAACCCGGAAGGATCGCGTTTCTACTGTGAAGAAGGTGTGTGAAGTGAGTGACAAATGTGGACTGAACCATCCTCCAAGAATTAAATGTAACTCTGCTATTCAAACACTTACTGAGCTCCATGCTGCTTTATTTCACTTATTTATCATATTAGTCTATTTTACGGGGACAATGCACATTAGTAAACATTTCTGTACATGTTCATCTGTAGTCCTGGCCATATGACATTAATGACTACTAATTAATTTCACAGATGATCAATGTAAGTGAGACCTGCCTCTCTGTTCTGAAGACAGGGCATATCAGTTCCACGGGACACAAATAATGCAGTACATCTGGGCCACCAAATGAGGGCAGTAAATGCAAGGGAGATGAAACCATGGAAATCAGGAATTTCTCATAACTCTTCACTGTCTGTGCAACCTACTTTACATCCCCCTAATCTAATCAAAAACACTCGTGATCAAATTCAGATTACATTCATGGCTTTGAAACATAACGGTTGACCTTTTGTGATTAAATATTGCATATCAGGTTGTACATGTGTGTAGTACAACTGATGCTCTAAAGAGGGGAGAGCATGTTTGTGTACCTTGCAAATTCATGAATGATGCTATTCAAGTGGGAGAGAGAAACATCTGAAGGCGTGAAGTTCAGAGGAAATGTCACATCCATATTTAGCCCTTTATAATTAGGGAATCTTATTAATTCCCTGAAATGTTCCACAGCGCAGTATTTTCTGTTGGATTCAATTAAATCTTTGGCTTTGGTGTTTGTTTCCACACATAAATACAATAGAGGAATGACTTTACCTGTCTTTCTGTCTGTGATTATCGCTCTCTGTGTGAGAGATTTTGCTTTTCCATTTCTGTCTCTCTCCTCTCTGCCCCTGCTCTCCCTCTCTCTGTGTCTCTGTGGGAAATCTTTCTTTTCTATCTCTCTCTCTCTCTCTCTCTCTCTCTCTCTCTCTCTCTCTGTTGTCTGCCCGTCTGTTTATTGCTGATCTAGATTTTCCATCTCTTACTCAGCCTCATTCTTTTGTCTCATACAGTTCTGGCTCTCACCTTGGCCAGGACGGTAGGAAAAATTACATGTATGCTCAAACATGCGTGAGAGAGAGAGTTACGGCTTTGAAGGAGGGTTAGAGGAGGTGTTGGACTGTGGGGGTTGTGTGGAGGAAGCAGGGGAAGGTATGACTGCAGGAGGAGGAGGAGGAAGATGATGATTGGTGGAGTCAAATACATGATGAGGGATAAAAGAGGCAAAGGTATGAGAAAGGCAGAGAAAAGGACGGTTGGGGTAAAGGTAAGTGAGGAAGAGGAGGGAGGTTGGGAGAGTATAAGAGACAGGGAATAGAGAAGGAGAACTTTTTCTCTGGGGACCCACATCTTGAGAGGATTTTTTTTTCTCAGGAACAAAAACAAATTTACCAGGCTTTTGTATAGGCTTATGTCATGGAATTGATCCTGTTTTAATGCTACTAATCTACTGCCATAGAGGATTTCATTTGGACTACGTTATTCTTCAGGGACCTGGCAAGATGTTTTGCAATCACACACCCATTGGCTTTAGAATCCCTTCAGAATCATTTTGGGACCCATTTTTGGATTCCCATGACCCACTTCTGGGTCTTGAGCCAGTGCTTGATGAACAGTGGTGCAGACTGGCAGAGGTAGGGGGAGATATGGTGGTGGTGGTGGTGGCGGGGGTGGATTCTAGCATGATGACCTCATCCAGTCTCCCGCCCCTGGGAGAAAGTGAGCTCATGGCTGTCGTAAAGAAAGAGGCATTTACGGTCTTTTAACAGCCTTAGATGGTCTCACCCACTGTAGCGCACAATCCAATTTACTAGCCTGGACCTTGGATAATGGGACATCTGTGAAAGGATGAAACGCACTCTGCCAAGTGAACAAAATGCCTTATCTTTCAATCAGAATGGAAAGGCCTCAGTGCTTTTGTCATTCTGTCTATGTGATAAGGTGTGTTTGTGTGTCTACACTATAAGCTTTAGATCCTCAAGCTCCTCGTTCACCTCAAAAGGTATTCTTGTCGCCCACAGCATGATGGGATTTTGCTATTCCAGCAGACCCTATGTGGAAGCAGATTACACACTGAGTTTTG
This sequence comes from Centroberyx gerrardi, assembly GCF_048128805.1. Classification (NCBI taxonomy): domain Eukaryota; kingdom Metazoa; phylum Chordata; class Actinopteri; order Beryciformes; family Berycidae; genus Centroberyx; species Centroberyx gerrardi. The sequence continues at coordinate 9,824,073 of NC_136005.1, forward strand.
TTCATCCCACAGGGGCAGAAACTCAGCATGTGGTGCTACAGTGGATTATTTATTTGTTGTTTTCTTTGAGGAATACTGCAAAATCATTTCAAAAAAGCTTAAATAAAGCTTTAAAAAGTGGAAATCCTCCACAGTGACTAAATGTGACTAAATAATGAACATGGAGATATTGGGGCGCATTCGTGTGAGACGAAATATATTTTCATTTCCTGCTTTGCATTTGTTTTCCTCTTACAGGTTTTAAATGGGATATATTTCTTTAACAGCTCATCTGATGCGCAGATATTTCAATGAATGAACGGTCGGCTGACTGCAAAAGGGGATAGGATTCCACTGGGAATGAAGCACCTCCCCTTTAATCGCTTGGTTGGGTTTCTCTCCTATCTGTAGTCGCTCGCTCACTTGCACATTTGCCATCAGTCGTTTCCTAGCGGAACTCCACTGGATTTCAGTGCTGTTTTTCGGAGGCAGAAGAGCTGTTGTATTCTTTCTCCTGTTCTTTTACGGAATAAAAGCGTTTATAATCGAAACCTTTTTCACTTTTTGGTGTCTTTTTATGTCACCAACATGAAGAAACGCGGAATAAAGCATCCAAAGTGGGTGAAGGTCTGAATACTGTTGGTAAGTAGTGGTGCCATCGCAGCGCAGCGCTCTCAGTGGGATTTAAATTGCGGTGTTTTGGTGCTTCATGATCTCTAGAGAAGAACTTCAAGAAACATTAGTTATATGTCCTCAATTTGCTTTTTCTACTGTTTTCCCAAATTCGTTTTCGTTAATCAACTTATTGTAATTTATGTTGGTGAAATTAAAAAACAAACAAACACGGAAAGCAAATGAGAAATGTCTTGGTGCCACTTTGACGATTTCTTCTGTTATTTGCTGTTCCCATGGCTTTGTCTTTGCTTTTTTTATCAGCAGGATTAAATCGGGCTTTATTACATGGGTGTGAAATGTAATTGCAGCCTTTGGGGGTAAAGTCCAGATGCCAGACTGTGTTATTGCCCCTGCTTAAAACAAAAGGAGTACATAAATCCCAGCTGTTGGTGTAGTTTACTGTGGGTCTTTCATAGTGCCATGAGCCACTGGATTAGGAGAAAGTTAAAGATGAGCTGATTTTTAACCCTTTGATTGTTTGCACTTCCTTGCATACATAACTTATCGGGTTTATCACGCTCACAAACGCACACACACACACACACACACACACACACACACACACACACTGCTAATCCAATCCATCTATCCATAACCTAGCTCACACGATCTCATCAGAAATAAGGTCAAGCAACTAACCCCCTTGTCTGTGTCTCTGCAGCCTCCTGCTTTCATCCTACCAAACTGTCTGTGGAAGCAGAGCTGTAATGGCCAAGTGGCTGAAAGACTACCTGAGCTTCGGCAGCAGGCGGGTGCCTCCTCAGCCGCCCACGCCAGACTACACCGAGAGCGAGATCCTCAAAGCCTACCGGCTCCAGAAGAACCTGGACTTCGAGGATCCCTACGAGGACTCGGACAGTCGGTCCAGGAGCGAGTCCGGGACCGCCGACCCCTCCACACCTGTGTTCGGGTCTCCCATGAAGTCCTCCAGTGTGGACACCAAGTCGCCCAAACACAGACTGATCAAGGTGGACTCCCAGGAGCTGGGGCGCACCAAGATCCTCCTCAGCGCGATCTCCTTAGAGGACCAGCAAGAGCCTGTAAGAGTTCTCTCCCCTGAAATCTCTGTTCGTTCCTTTGTAGGTGTACAGAACAAAAAGCAGCTGATGCGGCGATAAGAATTTTGTGTGGCTCTCCTCTCCTTTAATGGAGGAAGGGAGTGAGAGTGGGAGGCAGGAGAAGGAAAAAGCACTATCCCACTTCTCTCTGATCCCCTTTACATCACTGGGACAGCTTTATTGACCAGCCTCCTTAAGCAAGCGACTGGTAATGTGTGTTACAAATATGCATTGTTTCCATTAATCACGTTATGTCCGAAGCACCACATAAATTGGATACCCTACTGTAGGTGCCTGATGCAAGAAAGCATTATTGATGGCTTGAGCGGACCATTGAGTCAGGAGGGGTCACACTCCCTTGAGTTTATGTCTTTCCATAAATAATAAATGGGGTTTGGTTTTGCAAGCTGAGAGAGACCCTCGGATGAGCACATGGCAGGGGCCAAATACCGTATGGTGATATGTCAGGGGTCACAGAGAAGCATCATTTATGCTGTGGTCATGTTGGTGTCATCAGGACTGCAGTGTTGTCCTGGATATGTACTGTATCACACAGCTACTGAGAGGGAGAAGGAGAGGGAGAAAGACAAAGAGGCGGCTAGAGAGAGCGAGCGAGCGAGGCAGAAACGGAGCCTCTGCTTCTGAACATGGTTTTACAAGGGAACGGTCCGCGCATTAATTCAGCCCACATTCGCTGAGTAAGTTAAGGAGTGTGGTTCAGGGTTAAACCGTTTTCACTGCTGCAGTTAAATCCATGTCTCCCTCTCGTGGAAAACGCTACAAGTGCTGAAAAGTCCTGAAGTGGATTGGAGTGGTGCGGTAGTCTTAAGTCAAGTCGATAGCCCCTTCCTCCTCTCCACGCTCCTCCTGCCCTCATTAATTTCCCAGGGTCTGTGGGAACATCCGCGCTCTAATTAACATTGCAGATTCCTGTGCATCGATAACCTGTTACAGAATCAACATGGGATTAGGATGTAATTTTGTGAGGGTGTGTGCATGTCTAGCAGGAGTTTGGGCAGCGCGCCTCGCTTGAGCGATCCCCTTTGTTGGATGGAGAGAGAGAACTATAGGGAGAGAGAGCTAAATGAAGAGAAAGAGAGTGGGGGAAATGAGAGAGAAAGAAAGAGGGAGACAGAAAGAAAGAGAGAGAGAGAGAGAGAGAGAGTTCATAGACGGTGGGTGAGTGTGTATATGTGTATGCGCACGTGTCCTGTGTGTGTGTGTGTACGTGTGTGTGACCATATGGCTGCCTTTGTAGCTGTCAGTGTGCCAGCTGACCACTGCTTTCCTCCTGTGCATGTATGGAGGAACAAATGCTCCCAACCAACCAACCAACTCCCTCTTTATTCTCTCTGCCACCTCCGGTCCTCCAGCCAACAACCTGATCATCCTCAGACAGGCCTATTTTTTTTCTCGCTGCATAGCATACAGCTTTCAAATGGGGGACAAATTGCATTCTTGAAGAGGGAGCTATATTGTGTAGCCTCTGAATATAAACCGGGGTATTTTTGTGTGAAGGCGTTGGTGCAGTATTCTGATGTTTGCCTATTGTTTGTCAATCACATACAGTGGAAAACCACACTAAAGGTACAAATTAGTGTTATAATGATACTCCGAAAAATAGAAAAATGTTCTCTGTAATCAAGCATACAGTATATTTCATATGCCATTCAATGAGGATGTGATTGCATGTTGGAGTGTTGTACTGCTCTCTCCGTCTTTGGTCTTGATTAGCTATTGTCTACGCAACACTCTGCACTAATACACCTTTTACAGGCTGAATTCTCCTAATTATCGAAAAATAGTAATGTTCTAGGATGCTTTAATTGAAGACTTTATACCAAAATTCTTAAAAATTATTGCTGACATGAAAGTCTAACTCATTATAGAGTACTGTTAAAGTTTTGACACCTGTGCCTGCAAAATAAAGATATTTTTTAATTGGTTTGTCTGTGTATTTGAAATATAAAGACAAAAAATACTGGAAACATGTTTATCTGGAAGTGGATATATTATGTTCTGTAACAAAACTCATCATTCTCCATGACTACGTGTGCGTTTTGTCCTTCAGGTGGTGCCATCTGCTCCGTTGGCGGGGGACACAGATTATTCGGACCCATTTGATGCTCGTCTGGACCACCGACCTGAACCGGATCTGGGACCCATTCCCTGTGAGAACAATGGCTACATGGAACCGTATGAGGCCCAGAGGGTCATAACAGGTCAGGAGATTATATCACTAGAAAAGGATGTGTCATCAGTGAATATCTTGTCGGTCTGATGGTGCTTTAGTGGTCCATATTGTTATAATACAGTATAATGGTATTATAGTTCCATTCCATTTTCCCTTTACCCTTCCCTTTTGTATTTCATTTTCTCATTTTTAAACAATTATCTCCACATATAGCAAAGACGTACATATACACAAACAATACAACACAATTAGCTTCACAGTATTAGATTAAGCCTTTAAAACCCTAAAGGGTTAAGTTGAGATAAAGGCTCTTCTTACTTACATAAAGATAACATTACTGGTCAGATATTATATTGCATTTCAGATGCACCAAATCATGAAAACAATATCAAACCATAGCATAAAGTAATGATATTATCATTGATCTATTACCTGTCAGCAGTTCTTTAATGAACATCAACATTGTGATGATACAATTATATTATCACTGTTTGCTACCTTTCTTTTTCGCTGTGGTAAACTGTTTTATCTCTGTCTTCATAAAAGAATGTATCCTCCTTGGTAGCAGTGATTTTACAGGTCGCTGCCATATTCTCTCTAGCTGTTTGTTGTGTAAAATTATGAACACACTGCTGTTAAATCATAGTATGCTGTAGTGTTCAAGAAGTCCTGTTTAAAGGCTGTTTATATTTTATCTGTTTATAAGTGGACAGTTCTGCACTAGGCCTTTGTAACTGTCCACTCCTTTGTGCTTTTTAGTTCCTCACAACTGAGCCTGCTCTCTCCTCATGAAACTTCTCTTCAGAGATGTCTCTATCCAGTGTTCACTCTCCTCCCATGTTATTTTCTCCCGTCCTCTAGCTCACATCTATCGTTTTCCATTTGTCTTTCCTCCCGTAACATCTCTCTCTGCCCTCTCTCCGCGCTCTGCCTGGTCTGTCCCAGTCATTTAGGGTGGAGAAGACCCCCCCCCCCCCTCTCTCCGTTTCTCTATCTCTCTCCATCTCAAGGGTTCTCCCTGGCCCTGAGGGGAGTCTGGCCGGCGCTCTAATCTGTCTTTTAGCGACTGTATGTCCTGTCCTCTGTCTCCGTTGTCACTTCTTCTGCTGCCTTTTTGGTGGTCAAATGAAGTTCATAATCTCGGGCTGAGGTGAAGGGAGCATCCTCATTTCGAGACAGATCCACAGTCATCTGAGAAACCCAGAAGAGAATTGCTTCTCTTTCCAGTTGGATGGAGAGATTAGATTCACAGTAGTGTTGGCTGAGCGTTTGGCAAAACATTGTCGCAGCTCTTTCATAGACGGGGCTTTGAATGGAGCCTGTCAATCTACGTAGATCTGTCTGTCTGCCTGCTTTTGTCTGTCTGTCAGTCTGTCTGTCAGTCTGTCTGTCAGTCTGTGCATGGTTGCTCATTAAAAAACACAGCAGAGCGGCAAAGACAGATGTTGGATCGGAATAGTAATTATCTTTCGCAAAGACTGTCCTGAAACGACACCTGTGTGCTCCCCCCCCCCCCCCCCCCAACCCCCGAACATCGTACTCGTATGAAAGAAAATCTTCGATGTTTATCCGCCTCTTAAGTTGTTGTGTTTCTGACTGTCACAGTTCTTGAGTTCAGTTCATGTGGATAAAAGACAGGTCCCCGTTTGCATTCCTTGCATCACGTAGCAGACTGACAGTTATCAGTATGCCTAAATAGACCCCCCCCCCCCCCCCCCATTCCACTCAATCTTCAATCTCTATCACCTTTCTGTCAAATTGCCATTTTCTTTCCCTCTCCTTTTGTTTTTCTCCATCATGTTTCCTATCCATTTATCATTTGCTTCACGCCTGTTTTTATCTCTCTGCCTTCATCTTCTCCATCTCCAGGCTGCCGCTGACACTGCGGGCTCCCAGCGCAGGTAGAGCAGCATTCAGCCACGCTGTGCTTCTGTCTCAATGACTTAACATCAAACGCAGACAGACCCCCCCACTCCACCCCCACACACCCCCCCCCCCTCTCCCACTCCTCCGCCTCCCCTCCTTGTCGTTCTCTCCCGTCACTCCTCCCCTCCTTACCTCATCCCTTCCCTTCCCTCTTCCTTCTCTTCCTCCTGCTCCTCGCCCCCTTTCACCATCCCCACCTCCTCCTCTTCCTTTCCTTTTCCCACTCCTCTCCTCCTCCCTCCTCCTCCCTCCACCCTCTCCCCTCCACCCTCTCCCTGTTCTCTCTGTTGCTCCTCCTCTCTCTCTCTCTCTCTCTCTCTCTCTCTTTTTCCCTCCACCCCCTTCTTCCATAACCTCAGGGCCTTTCCCCAGGGCCTCCGCTCGGTCGCCATGGTGATGACAGGGCCGCCCAATAGCAGTGTCTTGTCGTCTGAAGGTTAAAGTTTGCCTCTGCCTTTCACCAGCGAACCCTCCCATTTAGTTTTAGCACTCTTCCCTCTCACATGAGCGCACCTCCTTAGCACGGCCGCTGGCTGTGGACACAAAAGATGCCTACTCCTTCGTTTTTTTTCCATTCTTTGTTCTGTGATTCTATATCTCCTGCTTTTTTTAAGTGTGCATTTTTGAGTTCAACTCATCAAAGAGCCGTTGCTGATTGCTGCTGCAGCTGTGGGGCTCCTAATTATCGATGCATCTCTTGTTTCAGAAATCTTATCTCGTCTTCTAGCTTGCGTCAATAATCTCTGAGCCTTTTATCTCATGGTCGCATTTGACTCGACATAACAGGTGCAGGTGCTGGGAAACATTTCTTGGTCAGAACCCGCTGAGAAAGTGATGAAAATGTTAACGAGGGGATGTGGATGCTGTTGTGAGCTGTGCTGGTTAGCTGCTGGGATGCGGATAGAGGAGGGGGTGGGGGGTGTGGGGGGGTGTCTACCGTGTTGCTACTCGGCGTCTAGCCCAAGGCCTTGTTAAGCCCCCACATATGAGATGCTGAGCCCACCGCAAGCTGTGCAAACATCATTTGTCTCCCTCCTCAAATTCTAGTCATGTCAGAGCTCAACAGGCTTTTTGTTATACTTGGAGGTAGAGATAATTTCAGTCTCTTGTTTAGAGGAACCTCATCATTATGTGCAAATATTATCGCTTATACCCGTGCCTGTTTTAGATTTGTAAACCTTGACACATCAGACAATATTCTGAATGTCATTTTGTGTGTATGTGTGTGTTCTTGCATGCACGTGTTTGTGTGTGCACATGTATAAATGTGTGGTTTTTTTTTTCATATGCTGTAGAGTTGCAGCGTGGTCCTGGAGGCGGGCGGGCGCGGGGCGGGGTGCAGCTGTATGACACCCCGTACGAGGATGAGCGAGGCCGGGGGTTCGGCTTCGGAGACACCCTGGAGGATCGAGGCAGGAGCCTGGGCCTGGTGTACGGCGAACCCCAGGAGGAGAGAGGAGAGAAAGAGAGCAGCAGGCTGCCGCAAGACGATGAGAGGCCGGCCGATGAGTACGACCAGCCCTGGGAGTGGAAGAAGGACCACATCTCCAAAGCCTTCGCAGGTAACTTGAGTAGAATGTGAAATGCCAATGCGCTGTTGGGTGAATCAACAAAACAGTAGGGTGGAGGAGTGAGTAAAAAGCCCCCATGTTGGTAAGCATCCACCCTGCTGCAGTGTTGCTGAGCAAGACACTAGCTGCGGTTACATGAGCCATATTTTTTCATTCTGATTGTTTTGCACCTGCAATGATTCAGAGAAAAGTAAACATCATTGACGTCACTTACGTCAAACCGGCGAGCGTGCACAGAAAGACTATAGATATTCCAACCAAAAAAGTGATCAGAATGAGTGTTTACATGACAAAATTGTATCCATCAAATGGATTATGAAAGGGTTATACCACCCCTCTCAAATGGAATGAAATTTAATTCGAAATGGGCCAGTTTATTCTGATTGAGGTGGTTACATGAGGCATTTTTATTCTGATTGGGCTACTATTTTGATTATTAGTAGAATAAAAGGCTCCATGTAAACACAGCTACTGAATCCCTACCAGCTACAGGAGCGCTGCTGTGTGGCTGACAGCAAAAAGAAATCCCCACAGTATCACAAAGTATGACACAAAACACTGGGCATCATTCAATACAGTTAGTGGAAGAGGTAAAACCAACCTAAATACTGTAGGTACAAAAAAGTACTTTTGTTAAAGGTCAAGGCACTCCCGGGAACACATAGAGCATTGCTGGGTGATGCTGGATGGTAAAATAGTCAGCTAACTGTCCTGACCTTTAATACAGTGCCTGTCTCCCGTCACTGCACCTCCAAAGCCTTTTGCAGGAAGATGCGACTGCAGTGACCTTCACTGTCTCAGCTCAGACGGCACATATCTGTCACTTTTACTCTTGCCACACCACATACAAACACCTTTGATGACCATTGATTTTCTTAAAGTCATTGCACACTAACACACGATACACACACAACAACCATCATCAGAATCGCATCGACTGTCAGTCCTTTTTCCTTGTGTGTGACTTCACACAGAAACACAGTGTGAGGAGAAGGTTAGGGGAGGAGGGACAGAGGAAGGGAAGGGAGGGAGGTAGGGAGAGATTTAATTTTCTTTTATAATCATCATTATTATCTGCGGTGTTTAAAAATAATGGGTGCAATGATTATTATCTTTAAAAGTTGCATTGGCAATGTATGTCAATTCCACCCCATTATGTTCCATTCCTTGAACATAATTGGAGGGAGAGAGAAGGCGAGAGAGACAGAGAGAGAGAAAGAGACACTGACAGAAAGAGAGAGAGAAAGAGAGGGAGAGTAAAGAGAAACAGAAACAGACTGATAGGTCAGTGAGGAGTAGATCAGTGTAAGGTATGGCAGGCCAAGCCAGCTTAATTGAGCTGCATCTCCAAGTCACGGAGGTCAAGGTGATGGGCTAATAAATCAACCTGCCTCGTGCGCACTCCCCTCCTCTCTTCTCGCTCTCCTCCCTTCCTCTCCAGTGTCTCCCCCTCCCTCTCTTCTCAGTTAATTACATGCTTACATGTGCGTGACTGATCCAGTGCTAATAGGAGAGTCATGGTCAGCAGAAGTGCGAAAGCAAAACACAACTACACACACGTATGCTTGTCTGAATACACACACAGACACATAAATTCACAGCGTGTTCATGCTCCAATCACATTAGCCAGAGAAGCACTAAAGAGACGCCGTAACTTATTTGAAAATCGAGATGATTTGGAAAGGAGGTGCACGACAGTTAATTTAAAAGCCAATATCACCTCTCACCTACTGAGCACTCATTCCTGCTCTACCTCTCGTTTTCTCCCCTCTCCATCTCTTGCTCCCTATGCCACATATGCACTCCTGGAGAGGAGAGCTTACAGCACCATTAGAAAACGCGGTGGAGGAAAACGCTTGTGCGCCTCCAGTTGCCTGACCCCTTGTTTTTTCCATTCAGAGTCAGCACTCTGAGCTGGCGTGCTGTCTGTCTGAGCAGACCAAAGCACTGAAGTGTAAACACACAAACAGTATTTTCCATTCTCACATTTAATCCATATTCCCCGACCCACTCAGCGTTGCTAGGCAGGGCCTACATGAGAGGGAGGGGAGAGACGGAGGGAGAGAGAGAGAGCGATAAGGAGCAGAGGGAGAAAGAGAGAGAGATGGAAGAGATGGAGAGAGAAAGAGAAAACGCATCAGAGAGAGATATGGGAGTATAGACAGAGAAAGAAAGAGAGAGAGAGAGAAAATGGAGAGAGAGGCAGTAGAGAGTTGGCTAGAGAGGAAAAAGAAAGGGACATCCAAGGTTATGGAGGGTTTGATGGCAGCTCAGTGGATGTTTGTGGAGGCCCAGTGCCTCAGAGGGGAGGGGCGTCGAGGAGAATTAATGGTCGGGGGCTGTGGAGATGCAAGGGGGGAGGGCGAGGTGAGGCGAAGGGGGAGGAGGGGGAGTCAGGGCCATTGTGGCAGGGTGCAATCAGTCATCCGCCAACACAGGCACACTCTCACACACACACACACACTTACACACACGAGCACGGCAGCGGTGACAGCGCTGTCCTCCCTGCAGCCCTCCCTCCCTGCCGATGTGACACACTCGCTCAGATAACCCGCTACAGGGGGCAAAGGGGGGCATCGCGATCTGCCAGCAGCCCCTCAGCCCTCGCCTCATCATCACCTTCACACACATACACATACACATTATTCTCAACCAGTGTTACCAGCACTGATTATCACCAGGCACCTAATGGGTGAAGAAGGGTGAGAAGAGGTTGTGTGCATGTTGGCACAAATGAGCGCATGGGGGGTGTTTGCCTGTACATATTGTATGTGGATTTGTGTGCATTGCATTTAGCTGCTAATGCTTCTGAACAGAATCGGCCTTATTATAATTTTCACAGCTTATCCATGCTTACATGTGCAGTAATCGGCCGGGTATTTGCGAATATCGCATGCTGTGGGTAATTCCAAATAGTATCAAAAATAAATTCTGGCACCTTCAAAGCCTTTTCACCATTTCCCATTGGAGTCCACTTCAGTTAGCTGTGTGAGGGTGAGCCTGGCAGCGCCTGAGGGGTCGAACGTGACAGGCTTCTCTCAGTCCGGTGGGTTTTAATTACAACGCTGGAAAGCTGTCACCAGTCGCCACCGTCCAGCCCAAATTACAGCAGGCATTAATTCCTGGAAGTCAATGGACAGTCCAGCGGTGAGACATCGGCCCTGCAGCCATTCAGCACCAATTAGTGAGCTAATGAAAAGCACCATCTCATTAGCTCTCTGATGGCCATGTCTAATGAGCAGATGAATGGGTGGTTTAGGTTTTTAAGTTTTATAGTCTGGTACGGAGGCTTTGATCAGGCCGTCTGAGAGATGACGGCAGTTAGAGAAATGGGCTTGTGAGTGAAAAGTTGCAGCTTCGAATCTTCAAAGATCTGGATGTGGAAAGTGAATGACTAACATTAACATCCCCATAACCCCCCCCCCCACCCACCCCAACAATGACCGTCATGGTGCCCTTGAGCAAGGCACTTACCCTCCACTTGTTCCAGTGCAGCTGCTCAGTGGCCAGCAGTAGAAGACTGGTTTTACAGGGAAGCTTCGAAGCATGAATGTGTTTATCTGTTGGAACTAAAAGCAGAGCGGTGGTGAAAAAGAGTGTGTAGGTTCAGCAAAACCTTTCCCTGATAAATAGGTCAAAGTGGTAATCCATGAGTTTTTTCTCTCTCCCCCTTTTGCTGACATCTTTGTTGACAAGTAATCATTGTTGTTTTTGCTTTGTCTTTGGATTTTCTGTTGACGTAGTTTGGGTTTCTGTAGGTGCCAGTGTTTTCTTTGTCTGCTCAGCCATGGTGGCTGTTACTGCTCATGCTAACAACCCAGTTCTTCTTCTATTTATTCCAAACAAACGGCTGTTGCTGGAAATGTAAAACGCATAATTTCCTGTGCGCCAGAGGGCCTCTGTGTAGAAGTACACACATGCAATGAACGAATCTTTGAAATGCTTTTAAGGTAATTTCAAATATTACCTTGGGTAGGGTGCCTTGGGTAAATAACTGATTGCTGAATGCAGAAGGTTGCTTTAAAGCGTTAATGAATACCGAAGCGGAAGCTCAGTTTAGGGAAGCTTGTAAAGACACCTTGACAGATGGTGAGCGTATGTTTGTGTGTGTGTATATATGTGTGTGTGTATCTGGGTGTGTGTTTTGTGTCCGGATGTGTGTGCATGTGTTCTGAGGGAACAGGACAAGCTGTCCTCGGGTGTTGTGAGCGTGTACATGCTCATGTTCCTGTGGGTGCCTGAACATGTATGTCTGTGCTTGCGTGTGTGTGTGTGTGTGTGTAGCATGTGTGCATGCAGACAAACATGCGAGGGAAGAAAAAGATGAGATTTCCATTTCTGGTGCATCGCTGTTCTCTCTTGCTCCAAGCACACCCAGGGGGCATCTGACCGGCATCTTCATCAATTTACTGGCACAGCGGAAGGGCTCTCATCCCCCTCTCTCTCTCTCTCTCTCTCTTTCACTCTCACCTCCCCCTTTCTCTCTTTGTCACTTTTCCTCTCTCTTGCCCTTTTCCTCTTCCCCGTTGCACGCTCCTTGTCTTTCTCCTTCAGCGTGAAGCATTACTGACATTAATGAAAAGGCATGTCCTCCACGATTCCCTCTCGCCGACAAATACGAGAGATGGGGAAAGAGGTGATGGAAATAGGGGAGGGCAGGAGAGGCAAGGAGAGAGGGAATGTGAAAAGAGAGATAATGCCCCACTTAGAGGGAGACGGGTGAAGGAGAGAGACAGAGATAAAGAGAGAGAGATGTTAGTGAGAGAGAGAGAGAGAGAGAGAGAGAGAGAGAGATGGAGAGAGTGGTACGCAGCCACAAGGGAATGGGTCTATTGAATCCCTGGAAAATAGATACACAGAAAAGATAGTCAAGGAATGTGTTATGTTTTTAAAATCAAAGCCAAAATGGTACACGTCCATATCTGCAGCAGGAAAAAATAAAGGAATAACTGCATCTAACAGACCTTGAGATGCTTTGTGTGGATCTATATTATGAAAGAGGGACTTGTGCGAATGCAGGGCTTTTTTTTCCCCCTGCACTGGCATAAGGTGTTAATTGTCTGTCCTTATGGGGGTCATTTTGCCCAGCAGAAGGTCTTTGTGTGCAGAGAGGTGATGGGGTGCCAGGCAGATGTCTTCATTAAATGGGCCTAATGAAGCTGTTCTATTGTCTTTGTTTGCTCCTCCTTTATTTCAGGGACACGGAAAACGGCTTCTGGAACTGGAAAGTCAGTTATCCGTCAGTCAAGTCGATAATGTTCTGTTCAAATCGGGGATAGGAAAACCTATTTTTGCCGTTCCCGCCCACTCAGATAATTCCTGGTAATTGTTAGCAGGTGGTGGAGGCGCCAGGCGTATATGGGATTTTGCCAGACCACAAATTACGGAATTGCTCTCACCTGTTTCATCAATTAGCTCAAAATGCGAGAAAGAGCTGGTAGATAATGTCCTCCTTTTCTAACAGCTTAGACAATGAATATAGTAGATTTTGAATACAACTCATGAATATAAGCTGTTACCACGGATGTGGCTGTGCCTTTTGTCCCTCTCCTTACCATTAGAAGTGTGCCTCATTGTCTTGTATTGGCAAACAAAGCAGAGTGCTAACAGCCTTCTTTGTGTATGACAGATCCACAGGTTCCCATTGGAAGTGAATGGAAGCCAGATGTTCCCTGCTAGTGAATGAGTGACATGTCATGCACGTGTGTGTGTGTGTGTGTGTGTGTGTGTAAGCCTGGTATTCTGCCTTTTGTTATTAGAGTGAGGAGAGCAGACGTGCATGTAGGAGAGCTGTTTTTCATTTCAATCTAAATCTGTCTTTACCAGAGGGGTTTATACGGTGTTAAAGGGGCATTTGGACTTTTATCGACCTCTATCAGTAACAAAGGAACTGCAACAACATTGACAGGTCAGGTGATTGACAGAAATCTGAAGGTCACATTTTCTCGATAGAACAAGTTACCCAATTATAGCAGAAATGTGTAGTGAAGAGGAAATATATCACGATGCAAAATAATACTGCTTTGTCATTTGCTTTTTTGGCTTGAAAACTAAATGTGTTGCGGCTCTGCTCGCCCACCTGCAGCACCGTCAGTTGAAAATGCAAAAATGCTATAAAATGAGTTTTTGAAAGCCAGAAATCTCAGCACCTGGCCAAGTAATCATTGAATCATTGGTATTGATTACCAACCTTATCAAACTCCCGCTGATATATTCTGGTTGTTTTCTGCTACGGGAAATTAAATAATCTTGTTTAATGCACCTTTTACTGCGAGTTAACTATCCGCAAGCATCAGCACAAGGTCATGCTGAATCCATGGAGTGTTATGAGTGCACACATACAAATTCACTTATTCTCACACACACACAAGCACACACACTGCTGCAGTAACTGTACAGCTATAATACTTCTACAGGATGTCCTTGGCCTTGAATAGCGTCTAGAATCCACACAGACAGAGCAGCAGTCGCCCAAACATGAGAGAGGAGGAATCCTGTTGGAATTTTCCCATTAATCAAACGCACACCGACACCTGTTCACATCTTCTGTCCTTCAAGTGCTTGTCTGGCCTCAAATAGGTTCTTTTGGCTGTCTCCATTGTGTGTGTGTGTGTGTGTGAGTGAGAGAGAGAGAGAGAGAGTGAGCAGCTTAGCACAGCGGACGTGTGTTAAAGGCAGTAAATCCGGAGTGAGGAGCTTTACTGGAGGACTCATACTGAGTTAATTTTCCACTGGCATTAGAATCTGGTCACAACCCAACCCACAGAGACACAGGGCCATATACACCCATCTTAACAATCACTTAGTCTAGTATTGAGTCTTAAAATCTTATTTTTCTTAAAGCAAGTGAAAAAATAATTTCACTTGTTTCCAATGCAAATCAAGAATGTTCTTGAATCAAGTAATCTTGATGCTTGTAGAGCAGTGGTTTTCAGTGCCATCAGTCATCGGGATCCAGAGCCCTGCTGGTTTTCATTCTAGCCATCTAATCAGGGAATATTTTACACCTGGGATGCAACGTGAATGAGGTTTGAAACCCTTTGTGCAGAGAAAACTAATAACTGCCTAAAGATATTGTCACTTGTTTCAAGAAAAAGGAAACGGGTCCTGCATTGGAAACAAATGCACCGCACCAAATGTCCATTTTAATAAGCCTTTCACTCTAATATTGAGTGTTAAAATCTTGTTTTTTTTTAAACAAGTACAAAAAATATGCCAAAGGTGTGAGATAATGTCACGTGTCTCAAATGCAGTTTCACCAGCTTTGAAAAATGTCTTGAAATAAGTGACAGTATCTTGAAGCAAGATAGTTCACTCAACTAATAAGAAGATAATGTCACTCGATTCAAGGAAAGTCTTGAAGTTGATTTGCATTGGAAAGAAGTTGGGTGAAGTTATCTCACCCAATTGGCAGATCTTTTTTACTTGTTTTAAGAAAAATAAGATTTTAAGATTCAACAGTACTAGACTTAATGGCTTGTTTAATGCAATGTGAAATGATCTCACCCCATTTGCAGATTGGATTCACTGGTTACAAGGAATACAAGAATTTAAGACTCAGTATTAGACTAAATACCTTGTTAAGATGGATATTTTTTTGCCGTTTATTGGGTGCACACACACACACACACACACACACACACACACACACAAACTGCAGCTACCCAAACCTGAGACAAGAGGAATCTTGTTGGAATTTTCCCCTTCATCTGCGGTACGCCACTACCTGCTCTTATCTCCCACTCAAATGACTGAGCACATTTCTGATCGGAGATAGATTGCCTCGGCCGTCTCCGTTCTCTCTCTCCTTTCATTTTACCCTCCACTTGCTTTTGCGCTCTTCTCATTTACACCCCTCGCTCTTTTCTCGTGTCTCAGTTAGAATTAGAGGTGTGAGGAGTGGTGTGGTGCGGTGGCAAGTGGACAGGCAGGAGAGTGTGGCGGTGTTTAGGGGTGTCGCGTGTGTGTGTGTGTGTGTGTGTGTGTGTGTGTGTGTGTGTGTATGTACATGCCTGCGTGCCTATGTGTTTGCGTGCATGTCAGCGTTGAGGGGTGCCAGGCCACACTTTAATCCTGGCTTCAGCGGAGGTGCGGCCCGCTCCAGATGGGGCCATTGTGCTGCGCCATGCATCAATAATTCACGGAGAGCCAGAGAAAGTGGCGGAGTGTGTCTGCCTGCTCAATAATTAACCAGGGAGGGAGGGAGGCATGTATGTACAGCTTGGGTCTCTCCTCAAACGCCAATTCAGGTGGCCTTTGATGTCCCAGGCCTGGGGGGTCTTTGGATTTGTCGGCTCATTAAGATGTCACCCTCTTTTTCCTTTTATTTGTTTTGTAATCCGTTTGTGGGGGGGCTAAATGTATGGTGTGAAACGGAGGCAAATCGCATAATGTGTGTGTCTCTTTGTGTGTCTGTGTCTGTGAGTGTGTGTGTTGCCACTGAAGCTGCTGTAATGACTGTAGATAGTAGAGGGTTGCCTGCCATGGTGGATAATGAACTATTTTTGGTTCTGTCTCACGGTGCAACCTCCGCTCGGCTCCTCTCCTCTCCTGCCTAGGTACAGTAGGATGCTGTATGGAGAATTATCTGCCCTCCACTCTCAATGGGTTTTTCTGTATGCTCGGTTACACATGTCATTCAGCCTCACTTCAGTTCCTCGGTCATACTACGCCATGTTAGCTCATAGGTTGCACGCTTTGTTTTCCCTGCGTCTAGCGCTACCAGACAATTTTCCGAGGTAGATTAGTTCAGAGGGCTATAAATAATGCAGTCTTTGACTTCTCTTGTCCTCTGTCTTATCCTATCCTTTGCTTCCTTTTGTCTTCTCTCACAACATTGTAAATTGCTGTAAATGCAGGGTCTGAAATACCTGAAGCAATTTTCTCCACAAGCGTTTGGAGAAGAGGAGACAGGAGGTATATTTGACTTCTCTTCATGACAGGAGCTATAGTTAACTTCATTTCACGACACCGCCTCACTGTCACCTGCACACACACACACACACACACCCACACCCTCTCCCGTTCTCAACAACACTTCCCTTCCCTCTACATTCTTCAGATCTCTCACTCACTTTCTCCCTCACATCCGTTCTCATTCTTCACTTCTTATTTTCACCAATTATCTCACATATCCTCCTTCCATTTAACTCTTTTAAAACCCATCTACTGATCTCTCACTGTTTCGCTTCCTTTTTCTCTCGCCTCCTCTCCACTCGCCCCCGTTAGAAATGAGGGAGTTGTCGGAGTTGCCCTGGCCCGCTCCAGTGGGTCAGTTGGAGGAGGAGCCGCCCGTCAGAGAGCAAGGTGACCTCTCACCCCGAACAACAGCCCCCATCCTGCCTTCCTTTATACCAACCCCCCCTCTTAGCAGTCACCCTGACCTCCATGACCCAGGCTGTTGTCCTGCATCTGCTATCCCTCCACCCTGAGCCCCCAGTGGCCCGCATCTGCCCAACCTGACCCCCGCCTTGGGCTCATGGCTGCATGGATACTGGTGGTGGTTTGTGGTTGTTAGGTTGTTCGGTTGAAAGCGCTCCCTTTCTTACCATGGTATTTTCCCCCATTAGCGGTGGTTGTATAATTGTCTGTTCATATGCACGTCCAATACAGGTGCATGGTTGAGGAACTAGCTGCATGGAACAGAACCAAATACGCAGCATACTGGAATTCAGTTCCCACTTTTTGGCGACAGTGTGTTTCAATCTGGCTTGGATCCTAACCTAATGAATGTCCAAGTTTGATCAAAACATGGCAAAAAAGTAAACATTTGTTTTAGTTTCCATTTGTGGTGCTCGGTCAAAATAAAGTACCACCGCACTCCCAGTGTTGTGGGACTCCCTACTAGCAGCCTCTCTCTGCCCGTCCAATGTGCAACACGAGTGCAGTTTCCGCACTTTCCTGTAATATATCATTCTGTATTATCTGCCCTGGGGGACTCATAATAATGTTGATGACGGCGATGATGCTGATGGTTTTGCACTCACCCAGAACCGGACCTGCTCCCCTCTACTTTGCCCCTTCAGTGACAGGTCTCTCTGCTGCATGCATGGCTTTGTAATAACAGGATATCTGATGTGTACCCAAGCCTGGCTGTGAGGGTTAATCCCTTTTGATGATAGTACAGTGTAAATAATGTGACTCACTTTGTCTGTCCCTGTCTGTCTCTCCATATATCTCTCTCCCTCTCCTCCTGTCCCTCTCTCTCTCTCTCTCTCTCTCTCTCTCTCTCTCTCTCTCTCTCTGCCAACAGTGCAGTTTGATGGTGCAGAGTGGGACCGCTCTTCATCCCCCACAGAGCGGTTGCGTCCTCCAGGTCCCAGGTCCAGTCCGCTGGCAGGAGGGGGCATGAAGTTCAGAATGCCCCAGGAAGCCCACAACATGGTGGGGGAGAGAGTGGACCCCAGCCTGCCTCTGGAAAAGCAGGTGTATGTAGGCTGTCTTCTGTTAGATCCATAGGAACTTCATAAAAATACGTACCAGTGGCTATGTTTCAGTAAATCGGCTATACTTAGCCATACTTCAGGTCTTAATCGGGTTAAGCGGTTTATATGTGCCTTTGATAGCCTGTTATTGAGTTTCCCTGTTGCCATGAATAAACCAGGTAACAGAATATTGCTGTCTACTTGAAGTGTCTCGCACACAGACAGAACAGTCCGCCAGAAAAAATGTATGAAAAAGGTTTGGCCACCAGCTGCCCTCATTGACTGGGCAGTAGGTTACTTCTAATACAAAGCAAAGAAATTTAAAAAATCCCATTAGTAAGAGTAATCATAATTACAGCTCACCATCAAGTTTTTTGTTGACATTAAAATGTACCCATAATGTGGTGCGAGACATAATCCAAATGTGAAAGGAGTAAGATATTTACATTCCACAGTAATACAGTATTAAGCCAGGCATCTTAACCGGGTTTCTCATAATGGGAATATCATTCAGAGTTATGATGTTTACATGCTTCGACTCAAACCTGGGTTACACGAGAAGTCTCTGTGCATGCAAACTTAATTAGTATGTGCTATTAAACCC